>NC_068551.1:5259919-5560496 GCF_026212275.2 Microplitis demolitor | reverse complement strand
AAAAATTTTAAAAAACCAGCACTAATTTTTTTATGTGGAAATGTATGTAGCAGACCAGACAAATTTGAAATTACAAATAAATGAAATAAATAGTCAATAAAATAAAATAGAAAAAAAATGCGCATTTAAAAAATTTGAAAATTAATAAGTGCATTATTTCAAAATATTATTTTTTAAATTATTTATAATTTTAAATTTGTCTGACGTCTCCTACATTCACACGTATTTTTTAAAATTTAATTTGTGACAGTACAAGTAGAGTAGGTTAATTCAAAAATATATATGTAAACAATGATGTTAAGAAAAAAAACTAAATAAGACATACCTGAATACTTGTCCAGCTTCGGTGTGGCAGCCATCGTAATATGTGATATTGTGTCACTAATTAATAAATTATCACAGCACACCGTATTATTAATAACATTAAACACTATTTAACCATTTTATTATTATAACTCATAACACCATTTATTAACGCACTATATGCGTATTATTTATTTAAATACTAATGTAAACTAAACTTGCACCGCTACATTTTCATGTTTGTCAACCATCTTCATTCATGCGCGCGCATTCACTGCCGCCTGCCGGCAATCACCCGTAATTTAAATCCCACCAACTAATTTTTTTTTTTTTTTTTTTTTTTTTTTGAAAATTTAGAACCTTTTTATTTGTCCCTAGTCTACTGTATAGGGACAATAAATGTCATTATATTTTTACTACTGTCAGTTGTCAATTTACACTCACAATTTCACACCTAACCAATTTTGTCGAAATAAAAAATAAATAAATTATTAAATGTTTTAAAAATGTCATAAAAAATTTTAATTTGCAAACGTAGTTATTTATTTTTTTAAACAAAATTTTAAATCTAAATTATTAATAGCAATACAAAAGTGAAAATAATTGTTGATAATTATAATATTTAATAACTAAGTGATGCTTTATTGCATAATAATTGACAATAAGTGTTTATTATAAATAATAATTAAATTACTGACTGTCTAATTGACTACTTAAATAATAAAATATATTTTATTCGATATATCGATGTGTAATTTTAAATTATCGATTGTCATTCAAATAAAATAAATTTAAAAAAACGTGGGAAATTTAAAATTTGAAATTTGGAATAATAATATTTAATTTATACTTGAGTTTAATGAGAAAAGAAGTGATGGGTAATACGGTTAAAATAAAGCAACATTATGAGACAGCTAAAAAAACAGGAATATTAAATATATCAAATAGACAGATGATGGAAATTCCTGCTAATATGAAACAATTAGCAGAAATATTACGAACACTTGATTTATCACAAAATGTATTTAAAGTTTTACCTGATGAAATAGGTATTTATGTAATACTTAAACAATTAAATTTGAGCCATAATAAATTGCAAACATTGCCAGCGACAATTGGTAATTTAGTTAAATTGGAAATACTTAATGTTAGTTGTAATCAATTAAAAACTCTGCCTGATAGTTTGTCTAATTTATCACATTTAAAACAAGTTAATTTGTCAGACAATCAACTGACTGAATTTCCGTTAATGTTTTGTGGATTGAAGCATCTAGATGTTTTGGATTTATCAAAAAATAAATTAACTTGTGTACCAGATGGCGTCGTTGGACTCCATGTTATTGAATTAAATCTTAATCAAAATCAAATTTCGACGATTTCCGACAAGATGGCCGACTGCCCAAGACTGAAGACATTGAGATTGGAAGAAAATTGTCTGCAACTTAATTCAATACCGACGAGAATTTTCAAGGAATCAAAAATTTCAAATATAACTGTTGAGGGTAATCTGTTTGAGAACAAAAAAATTGCTGATGTTGATGGCTACGAGGCTTACATGGAGCGTTACACTGCTGTTAAGAAGAAAATGTTCTAAATAATACGAATTTTAGTTGAATACGTCAATCAATAATTTTTTTTAAATCTTTTCTGGAATTAATTAATATTTATTATGCATAATAAAATGTGTCATGGCACATTATTAAAAACTTTTTGTACAATTTTAAAATATTTGTACCTGTCTACTGATGTTTAAATCCTACTCACTTGATTTTTCTGTAAACACTAAGTATTAAACAAATAATAATGAATTTTATCACTTATTTCATATTGTACTTTAAATAAAATTTCAATTCAAAGATTTTCCACATTTTTTTTTAATTTAAAAAAATAATTACTTAAATTTATTACTAATTTTAGGCTGATATTTTCAGATACTGAAGTTGGTCGACGTCTAATAATTTTTGGATTTTTTTTAAAACGATAAATTATAAAAAAAAAATATTTTAAAAAATTACACCTGTAGTTATTTTATTAAAAAATAAAATCATATTTATTTAATAATTATTATTGATTATGTTCATAAATATATAAAATAGTTAATTATAAAAATAATTTTGAAACGATCGTCAATATTTTCATGACGTTTTTTATTTCAATCTTACATTTGAATTTTATTTTGAATAATAAATTACCCGTTGCACTTTTTAATAGATTTAAAAACCCGCAATTTTTTTATTTATTTATTTGCTATACTTCAAAATCTTATCAGAGTTCAATGCCAAGTAAGTTTGAAGATAGTAAATAAAATATTAGCATATGACTTATATATTAATAATTCGATAGGTGAAGCGTACATTTAACTTTTAGAATAACTACATAGTAAAAAATGTGATCGCTAGTGTTAAATTATTGTATTAAATTTTCAACCAACTGTATGAAATCAACATATTTTCCTATTTAATTTTAAAATTTTTAATATATTTATTTTTTGTCACTTATTAAACTATTGTCAACATAAAAGCATGTAAAAATAATATTTCCTAAGTGTCACTTTTAAAGTTATATTAAAAGCTCTGTCGACTGACTGATTTATTACTATTAGAATATGCAAGTGCCTTAAATTGGGTATGTTACAGCTTATATATTACATTGACCAGTTTGTGAACTGTAATCATACGAAAAAATAATAAATTCAGTGACCGAGACTTGGCAAACGATTCTGGAGCATGAAAATTAAATATTCTGTTTTTAAAAGATCTTAATGTCATTCAGCAAAGATATGGATAAAATGGAGCAATGCACCAGAGACATACATTATGGTTGATTATAAATCATTTTTTTTCTTCAACTTCTTTATATTTTTATTCAGAAATTATATTTAAGAGGGGAAGCTAGTCTGAGACACAAAAAAAAGAGGATATTTTTGTGATTTTTTTTTTCACAATAGTTTTGTTATTAAAATTTTTTAAATTTATGAATTTAATAAGCAATATTCCAAGAATATTCTAATAAATTTTCATAAAAAAAAATTGAAAAATAAGCCAGTGGTAGTGAGGACAGACGAGTCATTTAAAAAAAAGTGTCCATGCCTTAGGCAGGATAACTCATGACTGCTTCATCTGAAATCAAAAAACCAAAAAGATTTCTTTAGCACATAAGTTTATCTTAGATTTCAACAAAGGATTTTTTTTTTCAATTACTATACTTATTTTTTAATTAAACAAAAGGAGCAATTTTTGGTGAAAATCAGAGTCATTTGATTGCACCTTTACCAAAAATTCAAAAATAAATATTTTGTTTATTCCTTCGTTCAAATCCAAGATAAACTTACTAAAGAAATCTTTTTGGTTTTTTGATTTCAGATGAGGCAGTCATGAGTTATCCTGCCTAACGGCATGGAGACTTTTTTTTTAAGTGAATCGTCTCTCCCCACTACCACTGGCTTATTTTTCAATTTTTTTTTATGAAAATTTATCAGAATATTCTTGAAATGGTGCTTAATAATGTCACAAATTTTGAGAATTTTATTAACGAAGGTATTCTTAAAAAAAAATCCCAAAAAATGGTCTTTTTTTTTTTTGTATCTCAGACTCCATTTCCCCCTTTAATGAATTATTAATCTATCAAACGTATTTTTTTCATCAATTTACTTCGTCTACTTTTGGTAATATTTCTAATAAAAATTCAAAAAAATTATTTTTTCCAATCTTAATAAATTTGAATTTTTAATTTGATCAATTAAATTAATTATATAATAATTTAAAAAATTAAATTTACAAAATACAATAGTATATTTATAATTGCATGTTAAAAAAATTGAATTTCTTATCATATATAAAAAAAAAATTTATTAAATTACTCAAAAATAAAATAAAGTAGCTGGGTCCCCTATTAAAAAGATTCATTACTGTTATGTGTATAAAAAAAAAATAAACAAATATAAAAAACTCCAAGTCTTGACTCACGCAGTCCATAATCCAGAGTATTAAAAAATGGCCGCTGTCAAAATTCAAATCTGCGCGCAAAAAAAATTTTATTTACTCTGCCCAAATAACGAACCCATAAACTAATTTACCTCTATCACTAATAAATAAAACGTAACTCATATTCATTAATTAATAAATCTCTAAAAAGTACGTAAATACCCCAGCATAATAATTAAAAAAACGTTTTAAATTTTCCCGCGTAAAATGGATCTAGTGCGTGTCGAAGTAAACGGTGGCAGGTCAGTGCGTGGTACTCACGAATGGCCGACCGAGAAACAGAGAACAGGGAAGGATGAAGGATAACAATCGAGAGCATTAATTCGGCAAGTGAGAAAACCAAGGTACGTCACCATAAATAATAATTACAACAGCCCGCGAATCTCAAGACCTATTTCATCAACAATAAAAACCTCTCAAGCATTAAAATTAACAAATTAATAAATAACCGGTGTCATTATATTTATTGTCAGGGGTTGAAAATGTCTCGCGTTGTCTTGACCGCGCGATTGATCGTCTACAAGGGTTGTGTATCTTTTTTTTTATTTCATTTTCATTTTATTTATTTTATTTAATTGGATTCCCACAATAATCATACATCAATATCTGGATTTATTTTTAGACCCAAGCGTTATTGTTATTATTGTTGATAACAATCCTTATAAATATTAAATATTTATTGGTTAATTTATTATATACATCAAGACTGCAGTTACCTGCTCCCGTTTGCTAAGTGTGAACTGGTTTTTAATGAGATGCCGATCATATGGGCGCAGCCTCCTTTGATTTTCGCGATACCTTTAAATTATTTTTTATTTTATTCATTATTATTATTTACATAATTTTTTAATTGAACCTTTTGATAAAATTCTTTTTTTTTCATTGATATATTTATTAAAAATTTTATTTTATTTAACGATAAAAAATTTCAAACGGTAAAGTGTTTGCGTTTGATTATTTTTTAAAATAATTTATAACTATCTATTAATTACGAGGTGTAATTATAAATTTATTAGTGTCATTTATTCGTTGATGAGAAAACATTTTTTATGTTCATTGGAGTACTTGTTCAAGTGTTTTAATTTATTTATTTATTTGTGTTAATTAACAATAGTAATTAAAAAATTTTTTATTTAAATTATGTGAAAAAAAACATTACTAATTTAAAGTACTTGTATTTTTTTTATGAGTGTAAATGATGTGTGAATGTAGCAGATATCAGATAAACTTAAGTTTTAAATAATTAATAAAATAAAATTTTTTAAAAATGCATATTTAAATAATTTAAAAATTAGTAAGTGCTTTTTTTATAAATAATTTTTAAATTATTTACTCTATTTATAATTTTAAATTTGTCTAATGTCTGGTACATTTACACTCATGTTTAAATATACCAGACATGAGACAATTTTTTAATTACCTATAAAAAAAATTAAATAATAAAATTAAAAAAAGTTCATATACTCATTTTTGAATTGTCTAAATGTAATTTAAAAATTTTAAAAATTTTCATGTCTGCTAACTTTACTGTGATATTTTTGAATTGTATGTTTAATTATAAATTAATTTATAAATTTTTGACAATAGAAAAATGTCGGTGCCAGAAGATAATTTGGCAATGCCCGACAGCACGACACGAGAACAGCGACTTGGTTTTTCTCACGGTGAAGACGTACTTCTACAACACAAAGATGGAAAGTATTATCTCGGTACGATTGTTGAAGTGGACTTGGTACAAGAAAGATGTTTGGTTAAATTTCTTGACAATACTTCTTCATGGTCAAGTGTAAAAGAATTAACCAAACTTGGGATACCGGATTCAAATGTCATGTGTGTGTTGTGTAAAAAATTTAAGCCCAAGCCAGATAATGATATTATTGTTTGTGACAAATGCGGACGTGGTTATCACCAACATTGTCACAAGGTAACATTCATTATGGCTTTATCTTTAAACCGTTGATAAAAAATAATAATGAGAAAAAAATAAAAGAATTTAATGTAACGGTTTTAATTACTTTAATTGTAGCCTCAAGTATCTAAAGAAGAAGCCAACGCAGATTCACACTGGAAGTGTAAGAGATGCCAAGAAAATATACTCAAGACAACACGTGATGGTCCTGATCCAAAGAATTCAATGATCAAAGCTAACATTAGAAAAGTTTGCAGTGGTAGAGATCAACCTCAGCCACCACCTGAAGACATGACAAAATTACCTTATGATGTAATTTATTATTTGTGATATTTGTTTGTTTGTTTATTTAGTTGATAATTTATTTATTTGTTATTTTTTTTTAGCCTGAAATGTTAAGTTGGGATTCACATCATCGAGTTAATGCTGAACAAATATATTGTTATTGTGGATTAAATGGCGAGTGGTACACACAAATGTTACAATGCGCTAGGTGTAAGCAGTGGTTCCATGAAAAATGTGTCAGCTGTTTGACATATCCTCTCTACAGTGGCGACAGGTCAGTTATACTATAAGCTAGTTATACATGGTTGTGCAAAAACATCCACGGACAAAATATCCACAAGACAAATTATCCTCAAAAATATCTAAGGAAATAATATCAGATGAATAAAATATCTACGGACAGAATATTCTGGAAATGGACTTACCAAAGATATGAAATCATCACATCAAAATTTCTATACTTAAAATAACAGTCAAAGAAAGTTATTAAAATCATGTTTTTATAAACATTTATCATTTAGTTAATTAAATACTCAATGCGAAAATACATATGATTGATACATACATAAAAAGGTATAAAACGTAGCGCCCTTTTTTTACGAATTTGTACCCAAAAAGCGTCACATCAATTTTCATCGACATATAATTGATTAATTGAATTTTTTTACGGATATTTTGTCTATGGATTTTTGTCTGCGTATATTTTGTCGCACGGATTTTTTGTCAACGGATATCTAAGCGTGTCACCTTACATACATATATATGTATTAGAGGTATTATGTATGACTATGAAATTCGAATTATTCGAAAGTTGTCGAATTATTTGTGACTTAAAATTACTCGCTTCAAATTGAGAAAATTCTAATCAGTTCTCAAATATCGACATTTTAATTACCAAAGTATCTGACTCCATTTCATAAATTCCTTCATTTATGAGAAAAAAAAAGTAATTAATAATTTTTTTTTTTTTTTCATCTAAAAATGAATTCCATATCTAGTATATATATAATATTTATGTCTAGGTTTCTCAAATAATATTTTTTCTGAATATTACTATTCCTTATTAAAAGAAACGATTTAAAACGATTAGAAAAAAAAATTTTTTAATACTTTTGAATTACTCTTCTTATGTGCATTTAACATTGCATATCGATTTGAATCGTTTCTTTTAATCACATCTGAAAATTGCACAGGATCATCTACTTAAAAATATTAAGTTAGACAATTTGCCAATTAGAATGTCGATATTCAATTTTTATTTAATGGAGACCCAAGTAGCACACTTGACTTTATGACATCTATAAGATAGAAGTATTGATCCTGTTTTTTTGATAAGGCACCAAAATGTTGACAAAACAATCAGAAATTTACGTCACCGAATCAATATCTGCTTAAAAGACAACACAAGTGACGACAAAAAGTAAATTACAAATAATTGTCAAATAAGTCATCTAAATAATTTTTTAATTGAAATGACTTTTTTATGCTGCAAAAAAGCACAAATTTCTTATGACTCCTGGGACTGACATCTGTACGTCTTATTTATATAAAAAAACTTGGCTTTAAGACAAAAAAATTGTCCTTTTAAAAGACATCTTAAAGTTGTCTCTGTGCTACTTGGGAGCTTAGTTTTTAAAGTAGTAATTTTTCGAATTTGTCCCTAATATATATTTATTAGACTGGGCCAAAAAAATCGATTATTTTTTTTTCTTTCGATACTGTGAAAATATTATTCCTGACGACCAAAAAAAAATTATTGTGCAAGTTTGAGCCTTTAATATTGATATTAAGAGGTGTATCGTTACAAATATTCGTTTTTTGACAGAAATTTCATTTTTTACCCAAGACTCGTAAATCATCTATCTGAAAAATTTGAGCAATGCATATTCTTAAAGGAAATTGAATTCCCTACAAAAAATCTCTCTTAGTAAATTGACGAAAAACGAGCCGTTTCCTTGTAACCGTTCCTTAAATATTGATTTGTTTTTTGAATTCTTTGTTTTTATTTTGGATTTTTGTAATTGCTAGAAATATTAAAATTTGTTCTAGTCAAGATACATATTTTTGAAGGAAATTTAATGCTCTACAGAAAAGGTCTCTTAACATCTTTCGCTAAATTCACTCTTTCGAAAGTTATTCAGGTTATTTAAGTAGTTTTTACTCAACTTCAACCTTGAATAACTTTTGAAGGAGTCAATTTAGCGAAAGATGTTAAGAGACCTTTTCTGTAGAGCATTAAATTTCCTTTAAAAATATGTATCTTGACTAGAACAAATTTTAATATTTCTAGTAGTTACAAAAATCCAAAATAAAAACAAAGAATTCAAAAAACAAATCAATATTTAAGGAACGGTTACAAGGAAACGGCTCGTTTTTCGTCAATTTACTAAGAGAGATTTTTTGTAGGGAATTCAATTTCCTTTAAGAATATGCATTGCTCAAATTTTTCAGATAGATGATTTACGAGTCTTGGGTAAAAAATGAAATTTCTGTCAAAAAACGAATATTTGTAACGATACACCTCTTAATATCAATATTAAAAGCTCAAACTTGCACAATAATTTTTTTGGTCGTCAGGAATAATATTTTCACAGTATCGAAAGAAAAAAAAAAATAATCGATTTTTTTTGGCCCAGTCTAATATTAATACATATTCAACATAAATATCTTTAAAACAAAACTTCTCATTTTTCTTTATCACTTTTGAGTGAACAAACTGTACTATCCTTGTTACACTTGCACAGTAAATTAAAACTTTGTCTAATTTTTTCACTTGAACACATAAAAATTTCAAAAAAATATGAACCTCGATAAACGACAGATTAATCCATTGTACTTTTTTTTATTTTGTTTAGATTTTTAGTTCGACAAAAAAATTTTGACAAAAATAATTCTAAACCCGGATTAAGTTTTACTTTCATTTGTTTGATAATAATGATAAATAACAAAAGATATAATATATATATGTAGTAATTTAAGTTATATACTCAAAATAAAACGATCTATAATGAGTGTTATTTTAGGTTTTATGTATTTGTGTGTTCAACGTGCAATTACGGTAAAGAATTTGTACGACGACTAGAATTAAAATGGGTCGATCTCGTGCACCTGATGTTGTACAATTTGACCGTATATAATGCTAAAAAGTATTACGATTTGGACACTATTATTATACCATACGCTGCTGAAAATTGGAATTTATTACAACTGCCATCGAGGGTACGTATTTATTAAATAATAAATTTTATCAAACAAATAATTAATCATTGTTATAAATATTTTAAAAAATAGATCAGAGATGTTACCGCTCAAGTTCGTCGAGAATCAATACTCTCAATATTAACAAATAATCGAAATAGATTTAAATGTGGCCGTGAAATAAAAAAACGTACAACTATTTGGGGTTTGAGAGTTAGATTACCGCCACCATGTCCAGTAGTTAATTTACCAGTTACTGGAATCATTGATGATTCTGTTTTACGTCGTTGTTGGGGAGCTAATAAAAGACTGCAATATCTTCCACCTCCTGGGTAAAAATTATTTAAACAATTAAAATTTTTAAATATTTAGTTTTTTATAAATACTTGATATTTTATTTTTATTACAGTCCAGTAATATTTACTGAAAGTCCTAAAACGATAAATACAACGAATCAAGAAATTACTACCCCAGTAACTGAAACTACTGTTGTAAGTCCTTCGGATATTGTCACAGTGGGAACAGTATTATCGAAAACTAATGCTAATCAAAGTACATGTCCAACACCAAGTACACTTAATCAATCAACAGAATCTCTTCGTGAAAGGTTTGTTCATTAATTAATTAACTCGACTCGTGTAAACAACAATTAGTTACAAAAACATTTATGATAGTGAATTTCAAAAATTGTCAAAAGAGACAGTTCTGAACTTTAAGGTGAACATTTTTGGAACTTTGAAAAAATTATAAAGTGAAAAATTTTAAACTAGTGTAGACTTTTATTGTGCATTTTTAAAAAAATTTTTTCTCATTTTTTGAACAAAAACAAATTGATTTGACAATTTTTTGGGTTTGAAGAAGATTAAAAAAATGGAATTAATTAAAAATTATGAATATTTACGACTCTTACTAGAATTATTTAGGTATGAGACAAAAAAAATTAGAATTATTTGAAAATATTCATAAACATTTTTTTACTTGTATTAGAAATTTTTGGGAATGTCATTTTTTTTTTGTTCCTTCACTTTTTGATTTGTTCAAAAATAGTCCAAAAAATTAGTGATTGGAACTAATTAATAACTTTTTATGAACTCAAAAAATTTTCAATTCAAATCATTTTTGCTTAAAAAATAAAAAAATAGAAACCCGCAAGAAAACTCCAAATTAGTTGAAAATTTTTCACACTTTTAATTATTTTAAAATTGCAAAACTGTTTAACTCAAAGTTCAGAATTGTCTCAATTTTTGAAGTTCACTTTGAAACATTTTTGAAACGAGTTTTTTTTACACGGGATTTGATTATTCAGTTTCTGGTCTTCTTAAAAAATTATTTATCGATATAGAAATTTTCGTTCGTAAATTTTATCCTCGATCAGAAAAAATTTTATTATTTTAAAAGATGTTGATTTTAATATATTTTAATTATAGTATTAAAAAACATTCATCTATTTAATTGAGTTCATTGACTTTCTTGATAATAGAATGTAATATTTTTATCAGAGACTACTAGAGTATTTTTATTTTTTTTCATAATAACAAATAAAACGTCAGAATTTCGTGACGTCATTTCACTTGACATCATGGTCAGACTTATTGTAAACAGTGTAATCTTCTCAACAATATTTCTCAAGCGATATAATAGTAATAAAAATTATATTTATTGAGTATTCATGCTAATTATTATTATCTCATATTTTAATAACTAATATTCTAAATTTAATAACAATTTGATTATAATTCTGAGTAAAATTTTAATTCTTATAAATATTGACAAAATTTTAAATAAAAAAAAAACAAAAATACGTAAAGTTTAATTTTAGCTTTGATCTCAAATTTAAATAAAATCACTAAATTAATAAAATAAAAATCGATGTCTTGATAATAAAATTAATCTGATTAATAAGAAAACAAATAATTATTTTTGTCGATAAAATAATTTATTCAAAAAAATAATCTACAGCAAATAAAATCTTTCATATAATTCTTAAAATTATCAATTTTTTTTTATTTGGCTATTTTTGTTATCAACTATTTTGTAACGTCATTAATGAAAACGATGTAGGGGAGCTTAATATAATAGAAGACTGGCAATTGAGTATTTAGCTTAAATTTAATAACATAAATAAAAATAATAATTAAATATAAAATTAATAATTTATAGGTATAGTGGTGGTGGTTTTGTTAAAAAATCATTTCCATTTCCAAAATTAAGTTTACAAAGACGTCAACGTTTAATGGCATTAAATAGTACACGTGAACGTATGATACGCAAACATAAGAAACGTGATAAAGGCTGTGACGATACTAAAAGTCAAATAGTACGTGAAGCGAGATATAAAAAAGCTAGAAAATTACTAAAAAATGCCATTGCTAAGGTAATTATTTTTTTTTACGTACATATTTAAATTATATAGTTTATTGTGTGACAAAGGATGAAACAAGACTATTTCAGACCATGATGTTGGCTGCCCAAGTCATAGACGAGGGCTGATATCACCCGCAGTCTGAAATCGTCTTGTTTCATCCCTTGTCACACAAAATATTTTTCATGATTACCTGCAGTAGAAATTAAAGTTTTAGTGACAGCAATCAGTCAGAAGTTAATTGTAAATTTAAATTTATGATTAAGTAGAAATGATAAATACTATTTATCATTTACACTAATTTTTATAAAACTATCACAAAGTCAGAACTGTCACTTACATAAATAAAATCAGTGGGCTGATATTACTAATAAACAAATAGCAAGTATCAGAGCGTAAGAAATCAAGAGTGAAACTGACTTTCAGCGGGCAAAAACATTATTTATTTTTTCTCGACGAAACAAATTTGTTTCTGTCCACTGACAAGGCTTTCGCAATTTACGCATTCGCTAATATTTGTCCACGGTATTGGGCTGAAAGTAGCTTGTTTCTATTGGCTGTACAGACATCGAAACTTTAAGTTCCAATGCAGGTAATCATGAAATAGTATATTGTGTGACGAGGGATGAAACAAGACGATTTCAGACCATGGTGAAGTTGTCTGCCCAAGTAGACGAGGGCTGACATCACCCGCAGTCTGAAATTATGTTTCATCCTGAGTTACACACCATATTTTTCATGATTACCTGCATCGGAACTTGAAGATTGTGTCAGCAGCCGATGATGCGGAGAACAGAGAATGAGAAATCTTTGATTTACAGTCACTTATCAAATAGTAAATAAGACAAAAATATTTTCACTCGTTTTTTAGTACTTTTATTTGGTTAATTAAAACTGTCACTTAAAAAATAAAATGAGTAAAGTCAAGTGACAAGTAAACAAATGAGAGTAATAAGGTTGCAAATGAACATTAAATATAACTAACATCAGAAAGAAACACGCATGTTTTTGCCCACTGTATGAAAATATTTGTGAATAACGAATTTGCTCAGTTAATTTCAGTATCGGCTTTAAATTATTTTATTTTGACTGGCTGTAGACACTGAAACGTTGTTTCGATTCTGGTATCATAAAAAAATATATAAATAATAATTATTTATGTTGAAATTATTGTAGAGAAAACCACGTACACCAGAAGTACCAGATTTACCACCAACACCTCCAACATCTGTATCAGGACCACCAACACCACCAGCAACAGCATCATCAGCAATAAGTGAATTGTCAGTACCAAGTTCTGTTGACTTAATGTTGAATCTTCCTCAACCATCAACAACACCCGCAGATACCAGTGGCGATGAAACAAGTTCACGTGGTACTCTAGATTCATTTATACCACCGCCAAAAGATTTTGAAGGGAAAAATAATCCATTTCGTAATCTCAGTGAAATGTTGAGTACACCAACAAATCAAAATCACATAGCAGGAAATAATTTAGCACCTGGTATATCAAGTACACCATTACCTTACAATCATCATCACCATAATCATCATCATCATCACCATCATCATAACAATAATAATTATCACAATAATTATCAGCCACCAATCACACTTCCTCTTCCATTGACACCAGTAATACCACAGCCACCGTTGATACGTCCAGCGAAACGTCAACTGTCAGAGAAGGATATTATCATCGATCGTAATGGACAAGTAAAAAGACGTAGACAACATCGCCGTGGTCGTCCGCCTTCACAGCCTCAGCAATTTCAAACAACAACAGCAACTGCTAGTAAAACGGCTGCCATATTGCCAGCACGTAACAGTGAAGTTAAAAATGACTATGTTAGAAATTTGAGAAGTTCATTTAATAGTTCCTCGAGCAGCAGTACAAGTCAGATTGGTAATTGTGTTGACTATGCGTTGAATGGCAGACGTTTAAGACAACGTGTTACTGATAAGTCATCAAGTGTCGGTGCTTCGTCAGCTGACGCTCAAAAGAGAAATAATTTATCGATTTCCATGTCCATGGCCATGCCATCAACGTCTGCGTCAACGTCACTGTCATTATCACTGTCACCAAAAGTATCTCCCATAAAACAAACAACTCCTGATATTTCAATGGATGATTTAAAATCTTCTGTTAATATGTACTTTGGCGCGGCAAATCGCATTGCGTCTGGTGAAAAATTCGGTGTTAAAGCTAAAAGATTAAGTAAAAGTGGTCAGTTGCAGTATCTAATTGAATGGGAAGGACCTAATACATAACGGTAATTTTTTTATTGTTTCTCGACTCGTATATTTAATAAATAATATTCTTTTTTTTTTCATTTATTATTATTATTATTCATTTATTATTTTTTTATTACTAATTAGTTTGTGATTTACAATCTACGATTGCGGTATTTTGTTCTTTTTTTTATTCATTTTTATCATTAGATTATTATAAATATTTTTAATTATTTAAATAGTTTAAAAATAATTATAATTTCAAATGCTTCGTAGCTCTGGTTAGCTTTTTTTTTTTTTTTTAAATAAATAAATAAATTAATTAATTTGATTATTTTTATTACCTGTCAAAGGTGATGATAATTGATAGAAAAAAAATCGCGCCACAATCACTGGCGTTTATTACAATATAGATAATAAGTATGAATGCTCATTATCAAAAAAAAAAAAAAAACATATTTATAAATTTACCCGATGAAATAAAATATTTTAAAATCTGTACTAATTGTCATGTGCGATTTAAACCGTCCACAAAATTCCGTTTTTAAATTTTTTCTATTACACGGTTATTTATTTGACTTTTTTTTATTTTGTAAAAAATGATACAAGCATTCGATTGTAAATAATTAATTAGTAAGTTTGTAATAACGTCAGTGAATAGTGGGTGTAATATATATTCTGATAAAAAGTAATTAATTTACATCGCAATTGATGTTTATTAATTTAAATTAAATTGATAATTCACTTGAACAATAGTTTGTTTTTTTTTTTTTTTTTAATTAAAGAAAACAGTGATTATATTAAATATATTCCTTAGACTCAAGTAATTAAATAAAGGAAATTTTGATTTTTGTCAATAAAATATTGCATGTATTTTCATAATTAAAGTAAGGAATATTTTAATATAAATGTAATAAAACGGACGAAATAAAAATATTATCGATTAATTAATTGATTAATTAATTGGTAAGTAAAAATAGAAAATAAAATAAGCGAAGCAGCTGATAGTATTGCTCACTAATTACAAGACTAATAAAACAATAATCCAAAAATAAACTTATAGTTATTTGTTTAATGTAACATTGATATTTATCATTAAAAAATTAATTAAAACTCTAATCTTACATTTATATACATTTTAATTACGGATTTTTATAATAATTAAAACTTCAAGGTATTTATTTACAATTATTTTTATTTTTAAAACAATTAAATTTTTTTTTTTTTTTTTTTTCGTAACTGATTAGATAATAAAATAATTTTTTTTAAAACTCTTATCTGTAACTAGAGTATTGTAGAAAATTAGATATTAATTGACACGAAAATTAATATCAAATTAACTGTAATTTATTTTTGAATTGCCTAATTTTGAAACTCAGTAAAGGCTAAATTTAAAATAACGGATTTTTTTTAAATTAATTTCTTCTTTTTTTATTTTTTGACCATTTTTATATCAAAGATAGGATTTAATTATTTCCTTTCTATGGACTTGAAAAAATTAAACGTTAATTTTTATAATTATTTTCTGACATCATTCCTGCAAAATCGCATTTTTTTTTTTTTTATAAAATCTCTAAATAATATTTATATCATTCTAACAATTACCCACACTGACATTTGTTTAAAAATTTATAAAAAAATGTGGGTACCAATTAAAAAAATTATTAAATTATTAAAAAGCCATTTTATTTCCTGGTTAATTAGAATTAGATTTACATATTTTAAATACAGTATTCTTTTTTTCCCGCGTTATCAGTTTATAATAAGACTGTTTCGACTGCAGGCATTAAAACTCCTAGTATTAATGCAGATTATTAAAAAAATATATTGTGTGCACGATATTTCAGACCAGGTGATGTCAGTCCTCGGGCAGTCAACTTCACCCTTGTCTGAAATCTTTTTATTTAATTCTTTCCTGTGTAAAAAAAAATCCATTACAAAAAAGTTCCTTGAGTTAACTTCAAAAATTGAGGCAATTCTGAACTTTAAATTGAACATTTTTGGAACTGATAAAATTATAAAGTAAAAATTTTGAACTGGTGAAGGCTTTTCCTGCGCATTTTTTTTTTTTAACAAAAATAATTTGATTTTACAATTTTTTGGGTTTGAAAAACAGTAAAAAAAAAAGGAATTAATTAGGAATTATGAACATTTATGTCTTTTAATAGAATCATTCAGGTATGAGGCAAAAAAAAAATCAAAAAGATTTGAAAATATTCATGAACAATTTTGACTATGAATAGAACTTTTTGAGGAGTTCAACTTTTTTTTTTTACTTTTTGACTTGTCCAAAAATAGTCCAAAGAATTTAAACTAATTATAAACTTACAAAATTGTTTATTCGAATCATTTTTGCTTAAAACAATTTCAAAAGAAAAAAAAAACCCACAAGAAAGTCCAGACTATTTGAATATTTTTTATACTTGTAATTATTTTAAAGTTCCAAAAATTTTCAACTCGAATTCAGAATTATCTCAATTTTAGAAATTTACTGCCAGGAAAATTTTTGGAATGAATTTTTTTAACACGGGTTGCCACGCAATGCACTAGTAGTTATTTCAATATAAAATTTTTAAAAATCATGACAAATAAAAAAACAATACCGCAATTAAAAATAATAAAAAAATGTGAGATTTAGAGTTTTAATGACTGTCATCAATTAATAATAAATATGTTATATATGTATTTAAAATAAATTGATGATAATAAATGAAATGTAATATTGAATTGTCTAATTAATAAGATAAATTGTCCAGTTTTATAAATTGAATCTTTGCATTTAGGTGTATGTATATTTTATAATTTTATTTTTGACTGAACTTATCGTGGAATTATCGCGAACGTGTACAAAAAAAAGAAAAACCAACTAACAAAATAAAATAAAAAAAACAAAACCCGATGAAATAGTTGAGTATATTTTTGAAAACTGGAAAAATTAGCTGGCTATTTTATTTTATTTATTTTTAAAATTTATTAAATAGCTAAATAATTTAACAGAAGTGTGTAACTTTCAGTCGAGAAACATTTAGACTTAAGCCAACATATATGAAATTATAATTAGCGAAAATAATAAATTTGGTAAATGAAAATAAATTTTAAATGAGCTTATTAGGCAATTTTTAAAAAAATATAAATGTTCATTTTTTCAGTTAAAAAATAAATAATTAAATAAATCAGACGTTTAAAATTAACTAGATAAACTCAATCGAGCGACTGGCTCTTGGAAATGTAATAAATTAAAAATTGAATTAAATTTTTTCAAATTAAATTTAAATTTAAAAATTAAAACTTGAATTTTACTTTTATTAATTTCTAATTAATAAAATATATATAGACATATATATGTATAACTAAACACTGCCATCTAATTTAATTAAAAAAAAAAAAATTAGATTGTAACTTAGCTTTTTTTTAAACAATTAAAAATTGTGTTCTAATAATTGTCACTTAAATTATTCCTATTGGAATAGTTACATATTTTTTGTTCATTTTTATTCATTCTTTAAGGGGGGAAACGGGTCTAAGATACAAAAAAAAAGAGGGTATTTTTGTGATTTTTTTTTCAGAGTACCTTCGTTATTAAAATTTTTTAAATTTGTGACATTGTTAAGCAACATTCCAAGAATATTCTGATAAATTTTCATAAAAAAATATTGAAAAATAAGCCAGTGGTAGTGGGGAGAGACGAGTCACTTAAAAAAAGTCTCCATGCCGTAGGCAGGATAACTCATGACTGCTTCATCTGAAATCAAAAACCACAAAGATTTCTTTAGTACATAAGTTTGATGGATTTGAACGAAGGAATAAACAAAATATTCATTTTTTAATTTTTGGTAAAGGTGCAATCAAAAAACTCTGATTTTTACCAAAAATTGCTCCTTTTGTTTAATTGAAAAATAAGTAGTTATTGAAAAAAAAAATCCTTCGTTGAAATCTAAGATAAACTTATGTACTAAAGAAATCTTTTTGGTTTTTTTATTTCAGATGAGGCAGTCATGAGTTATCCTGCCTACGGCATGGAGACTTTTTTTTAAGTGACTCGTCTCTCCCCACTACCACTGTCTTATTTTTCAATTTTTTTTTATGAAAATTTATCAGAACATTCTTGGAATGTTGCTTAACAATGTCACAAATTTTTAAAATTTTAATAACGAAAGTTCTTTGAAAAAAAATAAAAAATATGCTCTTTTTTTGTATCGCAAACCCCGTTCCTCCCTTAAACTTCAATGCATATTTGTTTTTACTTATTATTATTATCATTATTATTTTAATTTATACTTATCAATAAAGTATAAAATGTATGACTAAATGTTGATAAATAAGATCTTATTAAATAATTGTATCAATAAAGACTAGAAGAATGAAGTGTATGTTCAATGTGGTCAATTAAATAAAAGAAAGAAAAATAAGTGAATGATTATAAAAAATAAAATGAGTAAATAGATGGGGATAAACTTGAAAGCATTGTGAATTAAGTGGAAATATCAATATTGAACAATGCAAAAGAAATTAGAAAATAAATTACTGCCAGTATCGTATGTAAATATTTTTATTATTAATATTAATTATGATTAAAAATATAATTATTATAAATGATTGTATGTTTGTGGATCATCGCGTGAGATTTGAGGTGAGAAGATAAAAATTAAATAATAAAAATATTGATCGAATGAGTGGAAATGTTTAAGATTAATTAATTAATTAATTAATTAATTAATTAAATTTATAAAAAGAAATAAAAAATAAACATCACATTGCTTGAGTGCTTCCGAAAGTGAGTTTTTCGTTTTTTTTTTTGTTTTTTTGGTATTTAATATCTCATTGAAACTCAATACCCACCGAAAAAATATTTAATTTAAATTTTCACCGGCAAATCTTTTGATTAATAAATTTATTAAACAATTAATTATTTAATTAGACGAAATCACCTCAGATCATACTTGATGTTTGAGTCTGAATATATTTCTTTGTGTGATAGTCAATTTATAAAAAAAATTGTATTACTATTCTCTTTATTTTAATTAATTTGTTTTTTAATAATTAAATTATTAGCTGACAATGAAATTAATTTTAATTAATTAATTAATTGTTCAAATTAATTGGAAAATAAAATGTAACAAATAAATTTTAATTAATACTTATTTGTTTGTTTTTTTGTTTAATAAATTAAGTGTAATTATTATTATTATTATTATTATTATTATTATTATTATTATTATTATTATTATTATTATTATTATTATTATTAATTAGATTTTAAGTTATAAAAATTAATTTTTAATTCAATTACTTAAAATTATTGATATACGTTTATTAGACTGCCATTTTTGAAAATTTTCTGGTTTCAAATTATTTAGTAAAAAAAAGAAAATCTCAGCCCTAGATTGAAATTTTAAAACGCGAAAATTTTATAATTCCCATAAAAATACAAAAATTTAAAAAATTTTCAGCTTATCAATTTTTTACATCAGATACTTTACTTAATTCATTTAACTTTAAAAAAATTTCTAAAAATCTTTTTGTAAGTTTAGTTTTAAAAAAAAAAATATTTTGTTTTTTAAAATTTTATCATACCGAAAATAAATTTAAATATAACGAAATCTGATGAGATCAATTTTATTTAAAAAAATTTAAGATTTACATTTAATATCCCTAGATCCCTAGATCTATTCACATTCATATAGATCTTGAATTTTTTCAAATTTTATTTTTGTAATAATTTCCTTTGAAATAGAACATTTTGAATTTTTAGTTTGATAATTTGTCTTTTTTTATCAATGATCTATTTAAATCAGAGATCTATTTAGATCAAAGATCTACATAAATCTAAATTACTTTTTCTAAAAAATTTTGTTGATAGTAAATTTTAAATCTAGGGTTGTAATGAGACTTTTTTTTAAACGTTTATCACATAATTTTGAAAAATTGTCAAAAAATATATCACAAGAGTCTAATATACATATATACTTAAACATATATTTTATTTTAAAATTTTAGTTTTAATAATTAATTAATTAATCATAATTGTTTTAAAATTTAAATACAACTACTGCTTGATTTTATTATAAATCTTAAAAAATAAGAGATTATTTTTTTTTCTTTTTTATGAAACAGACTGATGAATTTTTGTCATTTTATTTCATATATTAAATATACTATTTTTAAATTAATTAAAACTTGATTTATAAAACCTTAAAAAAAAAAATTCTTCAGAGTTAATTGTCGCTCGTATTGTATGTATATATTATTAATAGTTAATTAAAAATAAAAAAATAAATAATGAGCGTTTGAATGTATTAATATAAATATAAATATAAATATAAAATAAAAGTGATTTTTACTGTATGTAAAATTGAATTTTAAATTATTTTTCTTTTAGTATTTTAAAATGACAACTGAATTTTGTGTACCCAAAGTGTTTCAATGCATGTTAATGAAAAGCTGAGTAATTAATTCAAATGAATGTTGGCATATATATAGATCACGGCATAAGCAAAATATAGACTACAATTTTGATTATGTATGTTATTTAAAAATTAAATATTTAGATAATTATATGTACTTTTATTGAATAATGACAAAAATGAGTTTGATGACTGTAGCAAAAAGTATATGTATGATTTTAAATTATAAATAATTCATTTTTTTTTTTTTTAATTATAAATCTTATCTCCTATTGTTTGATTTATTTAAAACAATTTGAATTGACTAATATATAGATAGTAGATATATACACTTAACATGGAGCAAATCATTTTTGATTCTAAATATTTTTTTTTCCCAAAAACAGTGAAAAATAACCGAATTTTTTAAATGTTTTTTAAATGCCTGCCATTTTATATTTATCGGTTAATATTAGCGCTGTACAATTTGGCCGACTATATCGGCCATAAAGTTTAACCAGGTTAATTGATTCATCAGCCAGCTAACTAATTTACATTAATCGGTTAACTTAGTTAACCGGTTAATTGGTCAAACAGTAAAATTGATATTTCGCTATTTATAAGCGAGGAATTATGATTAAATAACATATCATTAACGTATGTTGAAAAGTACAATATTTATCAGGTGATTAAAATTCCTTAAATTATTAAATTAAAGTTTTCTTTTCATATGTCATCACAATAAAAATAATTATATAGTTTTAATAAATTCATTCTTCTAAAAACTATATTCAAATATTTAAATTTTCTTAATAAATACAAGAAAAACAACTTCAGCATACCGAAGTAACACAGAATCAACTTAAAGATGTCTTTTAAAAGGATAAGACAATTTTTTTTTTCGTCAGTCACCTTTTTTGGTATAAATACGACATGCAAATTTTGGTTCCGGAGACAGAGCCGAGTTGTCATGATACTGAAGTTAACCGAGGTCCAATAATTTTTGATTTTTTTTAAACGAAAAATTATAAAAAAAAAATATTTGAAAAAATTGCGCGTATAGTTTTTTAAATTTTCTGCAAGTGCATATTTTCAGTTTTTATGAAAATTGTCAATTGTCTGTTAACTTCAGGTTCATTGAGTTGTCTTATTTTAATTAAAAAGTCATTTAGATGACTTATTTTATCACTACTTGTAATTTACTTTTAATCGTCACTTGTGTCAAGTCTTTTAAGCAGATATTTTTTCGGTGACATAAATTTCTGATCGTTTTGTCAACATATTGGTGTCTTGATGTCAAGAAACAGCCTAAAACTGATATCTTATAGATGTCTCAAAAGCAAGCATGCTACTTGGGTAACGATATGATTTGAAAAGTAAACCTGCAGATATGTTACAATCAAATAGTCAAACTGAAGATCTTGACTTCAATGATTCTAAGTATACTTGATTTTATATTGTTTTAATTGGACACACTAAAATTCTTTAAGTCAGTTCGAATAATACTTTTTGATTTATAATTTAATATTATTTAAATATTGTTCTTTGAGTGTCTTAGTCAACTCAAATGAACTTTTTATTAATATTTACAACAATTTCTTTCTAAACAAATTAATGAAAATATCCTTTTTTGATCAACATCTTAAAGAAGTCTTTAAGAAGTTCTCACGATGTCGAATGAGCCACCTAGCGAACTCAGTAAGACGTCTTTAAAAAAAGTTCTTTTTTCTGACTTCGTAAATAAGACTTCATTATGAATTTACCATGACGTCTTTAAGGAGCTCTTAGTTTTGACTTCATAAAGAAGTTTAAAAATGAATACATTAGGCGTCACAAAACTGAAGTCTTATTTATGGAGTCTTCAAGAACTCTTAATTAAAAGTTCTTAAAAATGACATCTTTAAGATGTCATCATAAGACTTCTTGATGACTCCTTCAAAAAGACGTCGTAAAGCAGTCATTACGATTTGAATGCTGTCTGGAAGTATTTTCTGCTTAATCATTAAGTACAAATTACGCTTATGCTAATAAATTATCACACCATTGATCTTAAATTATCATGTTTCTGACTGGCTGCTTACACTGAAACTTTAATTTCCAATCCAGGTTATCATAAAAAATATAGTATGTAATTCAAGATGAAACACAATTTCAAACTGCAGGCAGTGTCACAACTTCACCCTAGTCTGAAATCTTGTTGTTTCATGCCTCGTCACACAATATACTATCGTATTTCTTAAATTGTCAGCTTCCTCCAATTTAAAATTTTTATCCATCGTCTTAAATTAAATGTATCAGTAATTACTAAATTTAAAAAATATGAATCAGGATATGATGAATAGATAAATAAAGTAAAAAAATGTTTTTTATGATAAATGGTTAGACTATCTTTATTATTACATCTGTTTTTTAAAAGACATAACTTATTTATTTATATAAAAAATATATAAAAGTACAGAAAAAAATAAGAGTAAAGGAGGGATGGAAGGTAATAGGATACAAGGAAGGGTAGAGCGAAAAATATCTTTAGTTTTTCTTATAATATCGAACAAATTAATACTAATAAAACTCAGTACTTTTTACAAGTTACAAAGAATAATAATAACAAATTCTCATCGTATTCTTTCATCAATATAATTATCCAAATTATTTAATTCCTTCAATTAATCTCTAGCCATAACACTAACACTATATACCTTAAATTATTTACTATTCTAATTAACACAGAGTCAAGATGCGTCGGAGAACAATTTGTATATAAATATATATATATTTATTTTATTTTAAATTCATTTATTTTCATGTTTAACTTTATCTTCTTATTACAATTTCTAAATCTACTGTTTTTTTTTATTACAAAAATACAAACATATATTTTCATATATTTTATTTTATATACTTGAGATTATAAGGCCTCAAATTATCATTATTGTTATCGTTGCTTTTGACATACGCAGTCTTTACATTTAAAATTTATTTTTATACCCAAGTAAATAAATTTTATTATTTATATCAAATATCTCATATTAAACAATTTTTTTTTTTTTTTTTTTACTGCAAAAGATAAGTAATTTTTAAATTATTTCCCCTGATTCTCTTAATTTGTATTAAAAAAAAAATTATGAAAATTTACTTTGTGGAATTTTTGAATATGAATAAACTAATAAAACAGTTCAGAAATTTTTTAAATGTATATGATATTTTCGTAATAATTTTTTCAAAAATTTTATTTTAATATTTTTTAGTTTATAGGAAATTCGAAAAAAAGACCAGAAGTTTTTAAATTGAAATTTTTTACAACCAACTTTTGACGAAAAATTACTAAAGTTCGGAAATAATTCAAATTTTTTTTTTTTCAACTTTACAAAAAAAACAAAAATAATTTTGAAAACGCGTCTAAAAAAAAAATTAAGTGAAGTATTAAGTGAAGTATAGTTTCAAATTTTAAAAAGCCAAAAAAAAAATTCAACTCAAACATTTTGAAAGGTCTCAAATTTGAAAATTTATCACGAATAATTTTTGCAATTTTTTTTTATAAAAATACTTTGTTAACTATTTGTAAGCATAAGAAAGTATATGAAGCAGAATAAAATTTCCAGTTTCTAGTTTTAAATTTTTCAAAAAAAATTTTACCAAAAACTGATTATCTCAAATTAAAAAATTCCTCATACGTTAAATTTTCAAAATTCGTTTGTTTTACCCGCGAAGTAAATTGTCCATTCAAAACTTTTTTACTTGAGTTTAAAAAAAACTAAAAAATATTGAAATGATAAACAAAAAGTCCATGCAAAAAAAATTATTTTTTCTAAATATGTAATTAAACAATTACTCAAGTTTGCTCGACATAATTGATAATAAAATGAATAATTAACGTCTCGATCGCATCACTGTGTAATAAAATATTGCATCAAGAACATTATTCCTCATTATTACTTTTTATTTTCATTTAATTATTTATATTTATTCTTAATGCAACAAAAAATCACACTTTACAATTTATATATAGATATATATATAAAAAAACATTAATAATAATAATTACTATTATTACCATCATTAATTAATTCATTAATTGAACATAATTATTTTATTTAATTATACTATTGTAATGAAACATTATTTATCTTAAAAAATTTTTATTAAACCAAACAGCAATTATACTTGCTCACATAATCACTTAATCAATTTATTTATAAACTAATACAATAATAATTAATTAATTATATATTTATTTATAATTGATATAAAAAAATATGTAAAAACAGTTTGTACAAAAATCGAGAGAAAAGATAGTAAATAGCATCGTGTGTGTATGAATTAAATTACATAAAAAAAAATAATAATAATAATTATATACAAATTTATGCATAGAAGATGAAAAAAAAATTTTTTAACGAAAAAAATTAAAAAAAAAAAAAGACTTTTTTTTTTATTATTTTTGATCACTAGTATTGCAAACACACAACGTAAGTCAATAAAATAATAGTAATTATTTATTTAAATTATGACTTATTGGCAATTAAATCTTTTCTCTCGCAACAATCTAAGAAAATTATGAAAAAAAAAAAAAAAACACCATATGATTTGTAAATTATAATTAAATTATGGTGTTGTTGTTTTTATTATTATTATTGTTCTTAATTGTCTTTTTATTTATAGCCTTTAAAGTTTATTTGTCGGTAATATATAAACTTTTGGCTTTTAACAGACGAGTTAATGAGAATTTTAAAATAACGACACTTATATTAATTAACAACAAAGAAAAGAAATAATAATATTAATAAATCTAATTAGTAAAATGGATTTTTATTTATTTATTTATTTATAATAAATAAATAGTCGTAAAATCCATAGCTAAAATCAATGGACTTATAAATTACAAGCTTTGGACAGTAAAAAAAAAAGTTAAGCGAATAAAAATAACGAATTGGAATGTCTGTATGGAATAATTTGTCTGTTGTATAGAAAAATTCTCATTAAATCCTGTTTTAATTACTTATTATTATGGATTACTATTATTATTTTATTATCTTACATATACATATTAAATTGCTTAGCACTGGATTAACAGTTCGGCATGACGGGTTTCATTTCACCGTCCTTTGATTATCTAATAAGATTTTCACTGGTCCTCAAATATTACAATTTTTATGTATAAGTCTAACGCATTGCAACCATTTGTTTTTGAAAATATTTTCGAACCCTTTACACTTTTTAAATTTTTATGATTGCCTTCAATTGTAACCGTATTCAAATTTGAATTAATTTTTTTAAAAGTTTAAGCAGTTATTGAAAAAGGCAACATATTATTTTCCAAGGATTTGATTTGAAAAAAAAAAAAAAATAGTTTTAAATTAAAGGCTGAATTTAAATTACGAAATAAATTTAAGGATAATAGGGAGCATGTAATTTATTAAAGTAAATATTTAAAGATAATCAATAAGAAAAATTTTAATTGAATTTGCCGCGTCAGAATTTATCTGTAGTCAAATATAATACATATTGATAATGAGGAATTTTAATTAGAAGTGTCTTTTAGCTAATAATTATAAAAGCAATTGAAACATTTTTATTTGAAATTTTTAAGAATAAAAAAAAAATACAAAAGGGAATATTTGAAAAAAATCTGTTAAAAAAAAAGTAGGTTGGAAAAAAAATTCTGAACGCGTTACGTAATTTAAGTGCAGCCTCTTATCTACTTCTAGTAAATTTTTTATCAAAATATATATAATTTTAAATTCAAAATTCTGTATTCGAAAATTTATTTAACAAATTTTGTCAGGTAAATAAATTTAAAAAAAAGTCTATGTCCTAATGGATTGTAAAAAATTTTCGGATTTAATTCAGAGTGAATGTGCAGCTGATGACTTTATTTTTTTAATCTCCGAAAAGAAGTTTATTTTGATATCGAAACTCAAAATCGGAGTGATTTTTTTTTTACTCCGAAACTTTGAGTGACAAAGTGAATTCGGATTTAATTAAAATCCGAATTCACTCCCAATTTTTTTACAGTATACTTTTTTTTCAATTAATTAATTAATTAAATTTTAATACGGACACTTGAAAATTATCGGACATATTTAAAAAGTGGGGAACTACGATTGCCTTAATAATTAACACGTTTAATGATTTATACCCGTAAAAAATATTTTATTATGGGTTGAAATATATATAATTAAAGGCACAATTGTTTCATTTTTTTTTAACATTAATATTTAATAATTGTTTTATTGTTCATGTACTTTTATTGTTAATTTAAATTCAGCAGAGTAAAAGTTATTGTCAATTGGTCCCGCCTGCAAGTTTGTTTTATAAAAAAATAGGCAGTGACGATTTGTTACTATTATAGAGAGACATCACTGTCTACAATCGTGCTATTTTTAATCTATTAAATAATATAACTTATTTATTTATCAAATATCCTTACAATAATTAATATAAAAAAATTTTACTGTATTTTCTAACTCGATTGTCTTAATCATTTATCTAGTGATTGTAATTTATTTACAATAACAAATGACGTAAATCATTTGTTTATATAATTATTTATTTATTTATTTATTTATTTATAAGGTTTACCTACACTCTGGCAAGTCGAAGGCACCTTTACATTTTTTAAAATTTTATTTTAAATTTAATTATTGAGCGTACTCGCACCTACTACGGAAATTACAATAACTTATCCGTAAAACTTTATTTATTTTATTTTTTAAATAAATTGTCACGTTTTACATATCATGAGGCACGATTTAAAATAACATATAGTAGTAAAAAAAAAATGAGTAGTGTCTCTGCTTCAAAGAAGTCTTCGCAATCTTAAAAAATAAAATTATTAATATTTTGTATTTTTATAAGAAACCTATGTTATATATATTTATATGTATATGTATATGTATATATGTATATGTATAAATAACACTTGACTTAATAATTAATATATATAAAAAAAAGTTGATAATGATAATAAAGGATTAGCTTAAATATAAATTGCCTCGGAACCTTTGTTGCCCTGATGAGGCGCACCAGGTGCGTAGGCATTGGGAGAGGCCATGCATTCACTCCAGTCGCTGGTTGAGTGCGGCGAGCTGGATGACCAGTGACCAGGACTGTCGGGAGAGGGGGTGGGGAAGCTTTCGGGAGCCTGCATCATGTGCTGAGGAGTGACATCAGCACCCGAGTGATGCGATGGCGGCGTCAAGTACTGATAGTACTGCTGCTGCTGTTGTTGCTGTTGCTGTTGCTGTTGTTGCTGCTGCTGCTGCTGTTGCTGCTGCTGCTGCTGTGTCTGCTGCATCTGCTGCATCTGAGTTGGACCGGTGGCGTAGGGCAGTGTCTCGAAGTCAAAACCTACTGGCGGCATACCCCCGTGTTTTTGATGCGTCGCTTGTCGCATCGCGGCGATATGAGTGGGAGATGTTGGCAGTGATGGCCGACTTTTAGCCGGCGATGGCGAACCCATGTAACTCGCCTGAGGCGATAGTGTCATGTTTGATTGAACTGAATGTGGTGGTGATTGATTACTGTATGGCGGTGACAGAGTATTTATCATCCCCTGGGTTTGACGTTGATGAGGTGCTAATAATTGGTCATGAAAATTTGGTAAACCGTAGGTTGTTGTAAATGTATCAAGACCTAATTGCTGTAGTGTTTGCATTGATTGTCCTTTGATGCAATCTTCGTATGGAGGTGGTTGTTTAGCTGTTGTCGTTGTGTGACTCACTAATGGCAGTGCGTTACTGTAAAGACTGGCACTGTCATATGGACTTGGTAGATTTCCTTCAGCCCCTTCAGCACCCTGAGGGATTTCTTGATTTGGTGGTTGCGCGCCACGTTTTACTGATAACTTTTTAACTGATGGTTTTCTACGAACCGCTGCAACAACAGCGCCTTCGGAATCTGGTGAGGTTGGATTTCCAGGTCCATTTGTTTTTGGACGTTTCTTTGCCTTTGATTGTTTTGGCGCAGAGCCAATTACTGTAGGCGGTGTTATTAATTGGGAATGATTTGGTGAACCTGTAACAAGTTTAATTAACGTTTAATTAATAATTTTTGTTATTAAATATGAAAGTGTCCGCTTTTAGGGCTGTAGGGGAATATACTTCTGAGAAATACAGTCCCCCTATTATATCATTATGCTCGATTTGGTCGTGGATTTTATTAGCAGATTAGACTCTCTCCAAGTGTCCGCTCTGAATTTGGCCGGTATGAAAAACTATTTATGTATAAATACTATACATTTATTAGGGTGTTCGTTATTTCCCAAATTAGATTATTTTACTTGGTACAAATCATTTAGTTGAGACCCAAAAATAATTTTAAAAAATAAAAAAGTTTATTTCAATGCCGTTTAACCCGGTCTAAGTAATGATACTTCCCAATTTTAGTGCAATAAGAAAAATTATATAACTTGCTGAAAAATAAGCGTACAGCTACAACTAATGCTAATTTTTGTAGGAAGTTTACAACTCTTCAAAAAAGGTCTCTTATGTTTTTTTCGTAAATCCAACCATTTAAGAGATATTGAAGCTCAAACTTTTATTTGTTTATAAAAATTGGCGATTTTGTTTGAAATTCGATTACTCTCTAATGCATTGACATACAATTAAGTGCTATAATTTTTTAAATTTTGTTAATTATATATTAATTATTTGAATTAATTAAATTTATATGCGGACACTTGAAGAGAGCGAGTAAAAATATTGGTTGCGGACATGTACAGAGGGTATTAAAAAATTAATGACTGTCCATTGGTGGGAGAACGGCTAAACATTGAAATTAGGGGAACGGACATTTTCATAGTGGTAAATAGATGAATAAACTTACCCATGAGAGGACCATTGGGCATAACCGAAACCATTTGTGGTGATCGTGGTACATGTTCATCAAGTAGCCGCACAATATCATGATGTAATCGTTCACTGGCGACATCACGTGGCAGCCTGTCCATGTGATCAGTAATTTCGCGATTGGCAAATGTGTCTAGTAGAGCTTTACAGGCCTCAAAACTTCCCTCCCGAGCAGCCAAGAAAAGCGGTGTCTCGTCTTTGTCATCTTGAGCGTCACGATTAGCACCGTGTACTAGTAAAATATTAACTGCGTCGACATTATTGACAGCCGCTGCCCAATGGAGTGCAGTTTTTCCACTATTGTCAGCTGCATTGATGTCCGCATCAGCGTTTATCAAGTCTTCGACCATTCCCTCGGTAGCCAGACGGGCTGCGAGTATCAGCGGAGTGGTACCATCGTGCATACGAGCATTTAAATTGGTAGCTCTGTTGCGTAACAATATTTGAAAGACACCCATCGCATCGGCAGCAACTGCCGAGTGTAATGGAGTACGTCCTGTGTTGTCTTGTGAGTTGGCATCAGCGCCAGCATCAAGCAAACGTTTTGCTGCGTCAGCTCGTGCGTAACGTGCTGCCAAGTGTAGTGAAGTCTCACCACTTTTGTCCGTAGTCGCATTTAAGTCTGCACCCTGAGCAACTAGATCAGCAATAACAGCAGCAGTACCGTCACTGTCATCGTCTTCTTCACCAGTATCCAGTCCACCACCTCGTACAGCTGCGACCATCAGCGGTGTCATACCACAGGGTCCCCGTGCGTCAATATCCTGACCGTGTTCAAGACTCGGTGGTGTCAGAACTCCATTAGCATCAGGACGACGTATTTCTGCGGCATCCAAATGCTGCTGTGTCCACATACGCGGTTCAGCTTCCTCATAATCAGTGATAGCAGTGTGGTCACTGGCATAACCAGGTTCTATTGCGCGCATTCGTTTAGAAGGTGGTAAATCAGATTCATCATCAGACCACCGCTGCCCGCGACCATTTCCTACATCAATGTCCATACAATTAACAGAAGGCTGTTTATTAAGATTACGCATTTCCTGGCCATCTGGTCCACGTCTACGACTGCGTCTACGCTGACCACTGCCTGCACTAGACCGCAAAAATCCTTCAGGGAACCAGGTTATACCAACAGCACGTTTTTTCTGAGCAGTAACCAGGACTCCTACGAACATTCCACCCAAAACGACGATAACAACACCAATGAAAACATATTTATAGTTCGTAGGAGTATCTGGATAGTCTGGGCCAAGTCCAGGATGTAAGAGCCCGGTCACTGACTCAATAGGATAACTGTTTGGCAACGAATGTTTTGAGGCAGTCGCTGCCAGATATTCCGCAGCTTCATTCGCCGTCGAGAAACAAACCTTACCCTCAGTTGTCGTACATTTACGATTGTCAATTTCCAGTAGCACTTTTATACCATTTTTATGTCCGGGATAACCTCCAGAGGGTCTACTGAATACCGAAGACTGGATTGATGAATCACGATTATCATTTACTGGATAAACCATCTGGTTCCCCAGCTCGTCTAATTTAATACGCAAGGTCGTACGTAACTGGTGACCTATCTCCCGTAAGAATGCAACAGATTCATCAAGAAATGACTTCATATCCATACGTACTACTATTGATATCACACCCTCGGCAAGTGATTCTGGTTCATTTTCACAATCCAATCCGTCCCAATTACACTCCTCATTGTTGCATCCGTAATCACAGTAACCATTGGCGTAATGTTTGCGACAGTACGCGTCATATATTGGATTACAAGGAGCTAACTTCTTCTCACAATCACGTCCGTCGAATAAACATTGAGCATTGTTACACACTTCATCGCAAACACCGTTCATAAATACTTCCCAACATTTTACTGGAGCCGTACAATTGTGCCATGGATTAATACCAAGTGAACAATCATTGCCATCAAAATTACACGCATACCGATTACATTCTTGATCACAACGTCCATTTCCGGCTTTTTGGTCACATCTATTTTCCATGCATTTTTGTTTTTCCCGCGCTAGGTCCAGCTCGTAAGGATTTTTCCTATTGGGTATCATGGAATTCGGTCTGTCGAAGATTCCACCGCGACTATTGTTGTCGTAAATCTCGCAATTTTTGCCGGTCCACTTTGGCGGACAGTAACAAGCGTAATCACCGACAAGATTTTCACACAAAGCGTCGGGTTGTTGACAAGGATTACTTTCACACTCGTCTTTGGCGTCTATTTCACAATGAGTACCAGATGTTCCTGGCGGACAGTAGCATCGGTAACCCATTTCCGTTGAAGCAGGACGACAAGTACCGCCATGTAGACAAGGTTTGTTATCGCAGTATGATCCAGCAAATTCACAATTATGACCATAATAATCTGCTGGACATAAACAAGTGTGACCGGCTTGTTTGGCTGTACAGACACCACCATTTTGACAAGGAGAACTGTCACAAAAGTTGACTTTTACTTCACAATGACGTCCCATGTAACCGGGCTTACAATTACAGTGATAATTATTGACCAGTTGGACGCAATCTTGCGTACCTGGATTGGCACAAGGATTAGAAAGACACTCATTTATGTCACCTTCACAACGTGGACCGACAAAACCTGGAGGACATGTACATTCGAATCCGCCAACTTTATCAGTACAAGTTCCGTTATTATGACAAGCGCCTTCAACACAATCATTAACGTTTATTTCACAAAGAATACCCAGTGTACCTGGTGGACATGAGCAACTGAAATTGTTTATCAAATCATGGCATTTGCCACCATGAGAACAAGGATTATTATGACAGTCATCGATATTTAGTTCACAATTCTGTCCTTGGAAACCTTTTGTACATAGACATTGGTACAAACCAACAAGATCTTTACAAGTCGCGCCGTTTTGACAAGGCGCTGAGTCACATTCGTTAATTTCCTCTTGACAATAAGATCCCGTATAACCCTCAAGACAATGACACCGATGACTGTTGCCAATGTCTTCGCACGTACCATTATTACATAAATATTCTTCTGGTAAATTTTTGCGTATTGCTGCGTCTTTGCAAGATACCATTTCAACGTCACAAACTTTACCTGTCCAACCTGGTGAACAATTGCAGTGATATTTATTTTTATGTTGGACACAAGCAGCACCATTCTCGCAAGGTTTATCCGCGCACCAATCAACGTACATATCACAACGTTGTCCAGTGTATCCATAAGGACAGTGACACGTGTAATGATGATTTATATCGTCGTAACAAGTAGCCCCGTTGAGACAAGGTGAGCTGTCACATTCGTTTATTCGATACTGACAGTTTGAACCTGTGTAACCTGGCTGACAAACGCATGTGTAATTATTGATACCGTCAATACATTTTCCATTATTCATACAACTGCTTATCGTACAGTCGTCGTCATTTGTTTGACAATTAATACCAGAGAATCCTAGTTGACATTGACAAGTGTACGAATTAACGTATTGATTACAAATGGCGCCATTTTGACAAGGTGATGATTGACATTCATCGACATCTAGCTCACAATGTTTACCATTGAAACCGTCAACGCAGAGACACGTGTAATCGCCGATTCCATCTAAACAAGTACCGCCGTTTTGACAAGGAAATGACGCACAGTCGTCGGTATTTATTATGCAGTCACGTCCTTCGTAACCTTTCGCACAAACGCAGTGATAAGAGCCATTTGTGTTGCGACATGTCGCTCCATTACGACACGGGGATGTCATTACACACTCGTCGACATCTTCGTCGCAGAGACGACCAGTGTAACCGACGGTACAAGTGCATGCAAAGTCCAAGAAATTTGATGACGGAGTACATTTTGCCCCGTGAAGACACTTGTTGGGTGAACATGGGTCCAATTTTTCCTCGCAGTTGCGGCCTGTGTGAGGCAACTCGCAAACGCACTTGTAGTCGTTGACGAGGTCGATGCAGGAACCTCCGTTTTGACAGGGATTCGCTGCGCAGTCGTCGATGTTCGTCTCGCAGTTGATGCCTGCGTAACCGGGAAGACATTGGCAGCTGTAGTCGTTCAAGTGGTCGATGCACGAGCCCCCGTGCTGACAGGGGTTCGATCCACACTCGTCGATGTCCGCTTCGCAGCGCTTGCCGCCGTACCCTGGAAGGCAGTGGCAAATAAACTGATTCACTCCGTCCTCGCAGGTCCCGCCGTTGACGCACGGGTTGCTTGCACACTCGTCGATGTCGCTCAGACATCGCGCGTCGTAATAACCTCGGGGGCATTCGCACCGGTATCCGTTGATCAAATCTATGCACCGACCTCCGTTGGCACATGGGTTACTCGAGCACTCGTTTATGTCTGTCTCGCAGTGCTGTCCGGTGAATCCTGGCTCGCACTCACATGAATACCTGAAATTAAAAAAATTAAATTTTTAAGATTTTTTAAAAAAATTTTTTTAAAATTCTAATATACGATAAATTATTTTTATTACTTTGAGATTTAAATAATAAAATTAATTTTTTAAATGTCATTGAAAAAAAAAAAATTTATTTTACTTTTTTTTACAACGTAATTTATTGAAATAAAAAAAAACCAAAAACAAAATAGGGATAGCCGTGAGGGTGAAGTAAAAAAAAGCAGTGATAAAACACGTTAATTAAAAAAAAAAAAAAAAAAAAAAAATGATAAAGCACACTCTGGAACACTTTTCTTTTCAAATAATATTACGTACCATCCTAGACCTGGCATCCGATTGCTTCTCAAGTAGTGATACGACCGTAGAATTGAAAAAGAAAAAGCGCACAAGGAATCTTATATTAGTATAAAAGTTAATTGGCTTTGTAATTATAATAAAAATAATAATTTTGGGTAATTTAACAACCCTAATAGCACAGTTTGCTTAGCAAAAGTTTACAAAAATTTCCTTTACTTTAATTTTTCGTCACATGTCCGTAAACCAGACTTTTCCGTTTTTTATGACAATTTGTATACAACTTGACGTCAAAAAAAAAAAGTTCGAAGTCAACGGACATTTGACGAAAAATTAAAGGAAAATTTGACTAAATTAAGGAAAAATGAACCGAAAATTTTTAAACTTTTGCTTTCAAATTGTCTGTAAATTCGGGCAGCAAATTGTCGGTAATTTAAATAATCAAATTACTGTCAATTTCAAGCTAAAGTGGCTATTAGGGAAGAGATACATAGTCTCTGATCACTTGATTGACATTGATGGACTAATTGATAAATGATGTATTGGCTAAATGAATGAAATATATACAAATATAAAAAATACAAACCTATTGATACCGTCGTTGCATCTGGCGCCATTTCTGCAAGGATTGCTGTAGCATTCATTGACATTTATTTCACAATTAGTACCAGAAGTACCAGGTCGACATATGCACTGATATCCGTTTATTCTGTCCTCGCATCTACCACCAAACTGACAAGGATTACTCTCGCACTCGTCGATCTGAGTTTGACACAATTTCCCAGTGAAACCAGGGAAGCAGCTACAGGTGAAGGAATTCTCTCCATCTATACAAGTACCGCTGTGACATGGATTCGACTGGCAGTCATTGATATTCGTTTCACAAGATGCACCAGTAAATCCTGCTGGACATTCACATGTATATTTGGCTATCGAGTCTTGGCATGTGCCACCATTTTTGCATGGAGCTGACGCACAATCGTCTATGTTTATCTGACAATGCGATCCAGCAAATCCTTTAGCGCAGTCACATTTGAATGAATTCACCAAGTCTGTACATATGCCGTTGTTCAGGCATGGATTTGTTGCGCATTCATTGATGTCTATCTCACATTGTGTTCCTGTGTAACCTGAAAATTATTATTTGTTTATTTATTTGCAACTTAAATATTTTCATTTAAAAATTTCAAAATTTCAAACTTCAATTGACTCTAGAACGTCAACTATCAACTTGACATAAAAAACTAAAGAGACCTTTTTTAAAGGAAATTTAATTCTCTGTAAAAAAGTATTCATTACATTTTATCGTATCTCTGATAATTTATCCAGAATTTGAATTCAAAAGTTTTGATGAAAATAAAATAAAAATTTATCAAACTTTGAATGAAGTTTGTGGAAAAATTATGAAATTTAAGTGAAAATGGCTCAGGACTTAATTGTAGAAAATGAAATTTCCTACAAAAAAGGTCCTGAGGACAATTAATGTAAAATTAAAAGCTTGCGAGTAATTAGTAAAATAAGTAAAAGTAATTAAGATTACGCTTGAATTTTTCAAATAAAAATAAATCATGGGCAGATCGTTTAAATTAAATCCAATTAAATAAATAGCTAAGATATATTATTGACATTGTCACTAATTGTACGTGAAATCAGTATATGTCTGACCCGTGTCCTGGTAATCGAGGCCAATTAGCAAAGTATCAAGATGCTGATGCTCGTCACGACTGTCCGCGACTTGAGAATTTTTATCCACTTAAATAAATAATAAAAAAAAAATTAAAAGGTTTTTTTAGAAAAACGTGGGACGTATTTTTCGTTACCATCTACCTTTTGATTGATATCACCCGTAAAATGAATGTTATAAAAAGGTAAATTTAAATAACAAAACAAAAAGTCATAGCTTTAGTTATTTAAACATTAATATTAAGTATCTCGGAGTTCATAAGATTATTATATAATAATTTTTCGATTAGTTCCAAGCGTGAGAGGTGTCTCGAAGAATGTATGACTAGCCCACGCAACCTATTTACTTCATACGAACATGACAGTTTCAATTGTCAGCCGGAAACCTTCACTTCAACTGCTTCATTCTCATCTTTATCTTGTGTAGACAAGACTCGACTCAACTCAACTCAACTCAACTCGACACATCACTAGGATACTAGTTTATCTTAGTGTCTTTTTCTTTTTTTTTTTATCATCATTTTTAATTCTCTCTCTCACTCTCTTTTACTTGTAAAATTGGTTTATTATATATATATTTCTTTGAGGTTTGACCGGTCTCATCTTCACAGTCAACATCAACAATGTATAGGGCATAGTAAAGAGAATGAAATATCTTTAAGACTAGAGTCATACTTGCCGACTAAATTAACATACGAATACGTTTGTATTATTGCTTAGTCTTCTATCTCTCTCTCTTTTTCTCTTCTATCTTACTGTTAGTGCGTTACATTATATTATAAGTATAAGTATAAGTATAAGTATAGGGATAAGTATGGGAGAGAATTGTGAGATATGTAGATATATAAAGGCCCAAAGACGCCGTTGAATTATTAAAATATGTAGGCAAGGGACGCGGACCACCAGGAAATTTTGAAATGCTGACTAGACGTAAACTGCATTGTTCTTGTAATGTGACTTTTTAAAAACTCATCTGGCTACAAGGGATTTTATGGATAAATTATAATGTCTTGATGATGGTGTTTGATCTATTTTTTTAATTTTATTTACGGATGACAATTTTTGTAATAAAAATAGAGAATTTTTAAATTTTTCGGCACACAAAAATTTACAAAGTTTTTTTTTTTTAAGTATTTTTTTTATAAATTTGGTAAAAAAAAATACTGAGAAGAAAAATTTCTTGTAAATTAATAAGTGAAATGATACTAAAATTTGTTGACAAATAATTTTTAGATTTTTTTAAAAATGGTAAATTATAAAAAAAAAATATTTTAAAAAATTGCACCTAAGGTTTTTGTTAATTTTCTGTGTGTATATTTTTAGTTTTTTTTTTTTTTTGTAATTGACTTGTTGAAAAAAAAAAAAAAAAAAACTTCGAAAATGGCTAATTGTCTGTTTTCAGGATCATTAAGAAGACTACTGGTGTGACCGCCTGTAAAAAGATCATTTTTGGGAATTTTTTTAAAGAAAACTACTGGATGGAATGGTTTAATGTTTTAAGGACATATTTGTGGGTATATAATGAATATAAGATAAAATTTTTGGACCAAAAAATTCAAAATTCAGCGAGTTATTCACAATCTCCCGCTTAAAAAAAAGTCCCCCTGCTGCAGTGATAGCGACTTTCACAGTCCATGAAATCAAAAAACCAAAAAGTCTATTAAACTCGAAGGTATTTCCCGTACCATGACCCTCGGGATAAGAAAAAAATTTAAATTTAACAAAATGGCGGAGTTTTAAAAAAAAAATTCAAATTTCGCGCGAAAATTTGATGATTTTTGGCCTGGCAAAATTACATTTTTGATTCGATCGAAAAACTGGAGGTTCATGGTACGTAGAAATCTATAAAAGAAACTGCAATTCAAATCAAATCGATCGGATGATTTGTCTTCGAGTTACAACTGCAGCATTTTTAAAAAATGTATTTTTGAGAACCGATAAGTGGCTGCTCTTTCGATCTGTAACTCAAAAAAACTATTCGAGATATGCACTAGAAATTGTAGTATGTTAGTTTTAAAGATATAGACTATACAAAAAAAAATTTTTTTTCAAAATTTCACACTAGTAGTCTCCCTTAAGTGAAGACTCTATTTTATTTAATAGTTTTTGTTTAAAGTAAAAATAAAATTAAAAAAAAAAGTTAAGTATATATTTTTTGTGTATATAATTTAAAAGATACAAGTGTCAAGTTGCAAGAGATTGGAGTTCTAGCCGGCAGTAAATCAAAGCTCTATTCTTATGATACCAAGATGCCCACGCACAAAGTCAATTTATTTCACTCTTAATTCCGGTTTAATTTCGTAGCATACTTTAAACCCTCAATACAATACCATTTTACTGTTAGATAATAAGCAATATTGATACCAATGCAGCTTCAATTAAATAATAATGAACCTCGACGCCTATAATTAAAATCAATTATTGAGTGAAAGCTACAATGGGAATTTAAAAATGAAACTGGTGATAGTCACAATTAAAACAAGCGGAGTGAATGAACCGTAACAGATAATGTTTTGAATACATAGTTGTGCAAAAAATAGGGGATGAGTGGATGTGTGGATGCGAATTTCCACAAGCTCGACACACCACATCCGGTATCAAATTAATTTACTTAATTGAAACTCTCTTCCTGCGCGGCACTGGATTCGAGACTTCCGGCTTCTGGCTCTTTTCATGTCTAGCGAATTTCCATTTCCTCATAAATATACATTGTACATATATATACATATATATATGTACAATCACTTGTCTTTGGCTGCATTATATTTCATTACTTGTTTAACTTTTTTGTTTCTATACATTATGATTTATGATCTTAATAATTGAACTTACAGTATCGTAACTCCCATCAAAGACAATAAGAGAGATCTGTGTTGAATAAGTTCCTTTTATTATTATTATTTTTTAAATTCTATTCATTTGAATAACTTCCTTGTTTCAAACACGCAATCCGTTTTTATTTGTTTTTTAGTTTCGATTGTGAGTTATTTTTTCTTTTGTCGTCTTTAGTAAAGTAGCAAAAAAAACAAAGAAAAAAAAACTAATGCTCCAGTAATTAATTATTCAAATCGGTGGGAATTAGTCAGAAAAAAATCTTTATTAATTTTTTTTAAAACCTATAGGCTAAAATATATTACTGTGATAAATTATTTGATGCAGAATTTAATAAACAAAATTAAATTTTTATTTTAAAAAAAAAATTGTGAAGTTAGCAGACAATTTAATTTTCAAATTTTGTTTTAATAATTAAATTAAAAAATAAAAAAAAAAAAACTAAAAATATGCACATGTAGAAAATTTAAAAATCTGTAAGTGCAATTTTTTAAATTTGTCATTTTTAAAAAAATTCAAAAATTATTAGACGTCAATTGATTTCAGTTTCATAAAAAAAATTTAATTGATACTAAAAATTGCACTTGAGTGCAAAAAAGTCAATAAATTTTTTATTTTTTTTTTTTTGAAAAATTTTTTTGAAATTTTTTTACATGAGTGATTATTACCGTAGGTTATTTTACGCGTAATTTAATAGTCCAGTAAAACCTGCTGCAGTTTTAATCGATAAATTAAAATTTGAAATCAATAATTATTAAAAGTAAAAAATGATAATAATCTCTCGATAATCTATTAATAATATTTAGTTAAAATTAAAAAGCAATTTTAATCCCATGTTAAAGTTACAGAGGACATTATACTACAAGCAACAAACTCCCACGTTAGCGACTATAATTTTCCGTTCTCACCCCATGGCTGTTTAACTCGTCACGTTAAATAAAACCCGTAGACCAAAACCTAACAGCTTGACCAAAGCCCAACAGCAAGGAATAACAACAAGACCAAGAGCAAGACTGTCCGCCTCATGTTCGGATAATTGTAATCTATTGCCCATGTGTACCTTTAAGAAAAGCACAAGCCGAGACTTGGTTTGATAAAGTGTACACAAGCTAGTCGCGTGTCTAACTTACATATTCACATGCACATACATACATTTAAATCATGATAGTGGTGTCAATAGATACACCAACACCCACAAATTACCTTTGACTTGAATTAGAAAAGCAGTATCTCGTTAACGACAACCGTACTTCCAGTTTTTACTCTTTTTTTATTTATTATAAAAAAATAAACATCAAATTGAAAGGCTATTTTTTATTACAGATGCTTCGATTCGGTTGCGAATATTTTCTGAGACGCGTGATTTTGATTCTGGAGATTTCTTGTGTGCTTGGAGCAGTGTCTTGATTAAGGGCCACGGAAGAACATGGATAAGATGTTGTAGCGGTATTCTCAGGCTATTAAACTCAAACGTGGATCGATCGCACACACACACACACATACATCTCTACATCGGCTGAGATGCTGAGATGTTAAGAGAAAAAGATAAAAAGAGAGAAAGAATGGAATCGAAACACGTCGACGGAAAATTTCTACCCTTTCTATATCTCAGATGGTTTCTTGAGAGCAAACGGTAAAATATAATTGGGTATTAGTACGTGAATTTTGCGATATTAGGTGAGTAATATATGGTTACTGGTGTTTATTAAATAATAAAAGGGAAATAGAATTTTATAGAAAAATTTCATTCTTTTTTATTGGGATGGAAATATTCATTTTAGAGAAAAAATTAATCAGATCTTTTTTGTAGAGAATTTTATGAGCTACAAAAAAGATCTTCAGTAATTTTTTTGTAACATTGATAGTTTCATCACAATTTGAATTTAAAGCCATAAAAAATTATTTTTATAAAATTTTCTATTTTATGCTTAAGACTTTGAATTGATATTTTTGCAAATTTATTAGAGATACGCTAAAAATGTATCAGACCTTTTTTGTAGAAAATTAAATTTCCAATAAAATTGTATTCAAACATTTTTTTCGTATGTTGCATAGTTTTGCTTAAATTTTAATTCAAAGTTTTAATTTTTGATTAAGAAGTTGAAAAAATCTAATAATTTTTTTTTTTTTTTTTTTTTTTTTTAAACTAAAAAAAATTATTCACACATAGAAGCTGGCAGTTTAAATGCATACAATAAAATCGTAAATAAAAAATAGCATAAAAATGGTAACAGAGCCGCACCTAAAAAGCTGCCAAGAAAATTCGATCGTAAAATCCCCATACTTAAGTTAAGTTTCATTCGGATTCCTGAAGACAAGCTCAGTTACTTGATCGTAAAAGTAAAAATACTTGCAACGCGACAGCCGTTCAACCACCATCTAAAAATTATTTATTGCATTTCTAGTCTCAGCCAAGTAGTCTAAACAATACAAATCAAATCCTCCTTTCCATATATTCCAAGCCATCAAAGATTTTATTTTAAAAACCATGCGCCTCTAATCAACCTGCCATTAGGATCATCACATCTGAATAATATTCTCATAAAAAAAAATTATAAATTTAAATCCTTTCCTTTTCTTTAAACAAAAAATTATCCACTATTTTATGTCCGTCCAATACTCAGCGATACTCTCGTGGTAATCGATCAAGCTTATAGATTCCAAACGATCAATCGTTCGAGGACTCATTAATTCTTTAGTCTTCATGTCAGTCTTGAGCATAAGATTATCATCGGTAGCCAATTAATCGACGTAATTTACTCGCGCCTCTTAAACGCGATCCAACTAATGTCGTAATAAACAATAATAATTTATAATAGTTTAGATTTTTTAATTAAATAATAAATGGATACTTAAATTAATAATAATAATAATAATAAATAAATAAAATAAAATGATTATAAAACGAGTTGTTTGTCAAGTTACCGGTTCCTCGGTCGTTTTATGCAAATAACCGTATATTCCGAACTCTTTTACCGCCCCCGGACTAATTACGCACAACTAAAAAAATATATGTATACATTAAATATACCCGTGTATATAGTACCTTTAATGAGATATCGAGACTTTAGTTATTATTATTATTGTATCAATAATAAATCAGTTATTTGTAATAAACTTTGTGCCATCCCACCTTTCCTACATTTTTTTTTAAATTTTATTTCATGTCCATGTGCAGTAACACAGAATACATCAATTATTTATGCCTGATATTTTATTATTTTTATTTAACTATATCTACGATGTACTGATATATTTACACCATCGATATCGACTTTTATTAGGACTTTAGTATCGTTACTTTCCCTCTACTGATGTTTCTGATAGCCGAGCGCTATATTTTATATTTATAAGACGTGTTGATTTAATTTGTCGGTTGTATTTTTAAATTTTTGTACCACACCCAGGTCACGAAACGGTTTATTCGTAACTATTTTTGTTATTAAACTGAAATTATTTAAAATTGTTTAGCCGACTTTAAATCTAAGGCATGAATTGAAGTTACTTAGACTTATGGAGGCATTAGTTAGACTCAAATAGACATGAATCCAGAAACGAACATAAAGGGACTTAAGGGGGACCACTAGAAGGACCGCCTAAAAAAATGATGATTGGGAATTTTTTTAAAGAAAAATACTGAATATAATTAATCTAAGATAAAATTTTTGGACCTCTCAAATCTCCCGCTCAAAAAAAAGTCCCTCCTGCTGCAGTGATAGCGACCTTCACAGTCCATGAAATCAAAAAACCAAAAAGTCTATTAAACTCGAAGGTATTTCCCGTACCATGACCCTCGGGCTAAGAAGAAAATTTAAATTTAACAAAATGGCGGAGTTTCTAAAAAAAATTCAAATTTCGCGCGAAAATTTTATGAGTTTTGGCCTGGCAAAATTACATTTTTGATTCGATCGAAAAACTGGAGGTTCATGGTATGTAGAAACATATATAAAAGAAATTGCAATTCAAATCAAATCGATCGGATGATTTGTCTTCGAGTTATAACTGCAGCAATTTTGAAAAATGTTTTTTCGAGAGCTGATAAGCGGCTGCTCTTCAGATGTAACTCAAAAAAACTATTCGAGATATGCACGAAAATGTAGTATGTTAGTTTTGAGGATGCAGAATATCGAAATATGCAAAAAAAAAAAACTTTTTTCAAAATTTCACACTAGTGGTCTCCCTTAACAAGATAGAGAACTTGCAAGGAATACCACAAAAAGGTAAAATTATAAAATTTGTCTTCAGGGCAATTGATGCAAGTGATCCAGTCATCTCTCCAGTGGGCTAATGGCCCAAAGGTGGATTGGGTTCCACAGGCAGCTTGGGCCTAACAGAGAGTCGATTTAAAAAATCCAGAGTTCGTTCGTTTCCCGATACATGTCTTTGTAGGTCTAATTCATGCCTTTGTAAGTCTGTGTGTTCATTTCGATGATCATTTAGGTTTAAAGTATGCCTTAGATTTCGATTCGGGTTAAAAAATTTTTTTTTCTTTTAATTAAAAAAAAATAAAAATGTTTTTATGAGTTTTTTATGGTTCTTTTTAAGGATACCAATCCAGGAAGCAGTATCAACGACACTCAGACAGTATTTAATGAATATTAGTTACGCACGCGATCGCGCACTTACGCGAGGACTCGATGACTATGGAGACGACGCGACGACGGTATCACTTCCGATCTTATAAGATAGGCTTTAGTCTTGAAAGAGTAATATAAATATAAATACATAAATATATATGTATGAGTAAGTATATATATATATGTAAAAGAGAGGACAGCGTGAGGATACGATATCTCTTGGTTGCATCGTTAAAAGGCAACGCCTTCTCCAGGTACTCTTTCATTTCATCTCTCCTTAATTTTTTTCCATCGCAATATATTATTTCTTATTATTCTGTAACTTAAAATATTTATTCGTTACCAATTCTCAAGCTCTCATTATTTATTTATTGTCAATTAAAACTAATTATTTGTATATATTTAAATAATCGTAATTTATTTAAAATGTTTTTTAAATTAAATATTCATCATTTAAATTCTCAAACTCCAATTAAAATATATATTTTTAAAATCACCAGTAATTACCACTTGACAATTAAAAATAATAATTATTTATATATTCATTAATTAATAAATATGTTTTAATTTTTTATTTAAATTATAAGTTAATAGACGTATTTAATATACGGTTAATATATAAGTTCAATAGAGGCCATATCAAGTTTAAATAAAAAATAAAAACTACCGACTCATGTGTTCAAGAGAAAGGGCCCCACGTGTTCATCTCACGGCGTCTTGGTATCGTGGGTGTGTGAGGCCCAGCATTAAAGAGATCCGATGAGATGAGAGTTTACTCTAAAGAACTCACTACTCAGTCTAGTCACTACTCTCTATTATATACACTAACACAACTCTACATACACATATACATATATAAATATATAGATGTAGAGCTGGAACTAGAGGATAGTAACCGTTAGCGTACTACGGGATAAATAAAGAGACGCGCCCGATTCCCAAGTCGAGTGAAGGTCCGAATGGAGGTTAAACAATAAAACATTCAAAAAATTAAATTAATGTAAGTAATAAAAATACACGACCAAGAAGTTTTTTTTTTTATATAAAGGAGAATAAAAAAATATATATATATATATATATACATATATATAAAGAAATACGAGGACAAAAAAAGGTTTAAAGAATCTTTTCAAGTACTCGAGACTCGCGTATCTCGATATATCTGTTTACCACACCCACATTTCTTACTCTTAGTTTTTCACCGACAGATGAATCCTATCTCTTTTATTTTATTTTAATCAGCAGATTCGTTCTACTATTGCTGTCTTTGATTCAGGACTGGTACTATATATATATACATATATATGGAGACAAAATTTATATTAAAGAACCTATATATACTACTCTTTAATATAAATTTATATATCCGTAGTTGTACTGTCTAAGACTGATATAAAATTTTCATTGGCTGTTAAGTTGCTCCACTTGTGAGTACGGATGTGTCACGTAATGTAGATTTTAAATAAAAACTTCAGGACAAACTTGTGTATGGACTTTTGAGTCTTTGAGATCCAGGTGTGTCTGAATATATATTCTAATATGTATATATTTATATTTATATATATAAGAGTGTGTGTTGTAGAGTGAATGTGCAGGGAAGAGAAATCAGATAGCAGAGATTTAGTTCACTCTCAATACCTCAATGGTATATTAGACATTTTCTGCGAGAGTTGGGTATAGTGAGTCACTCAACAAGCTTAGGAAATTTTTTATTTGATTTTTGTAACGTTTGTATATATAGATATATATGATCTCAAGGTGTCGAATGCTGGTTGCTGTTATTTCAATTCGCGTGGGAGTCTTTGTACCACACCCATTATTATAACTGTTCTCATGATAAATATTCGTAATGTTGGATAGATAAGCACATTTCGACACTAATCTTTTATTTATAATCATAATTAATAAAAAATATACAGGGGAGAGAGGGGCAAAACGGAGTACTTGAGGAAATACTGCTTATAAGTTTTTGAGAACCCATACGTTAAATATTTTTTTTCTTGAAGATATTCAAAGTAAATAGAAAAAATTTTCAGTTGCGATAAAGAAAAAATTATTTTTTGCGGGAAAAGGGCGACCTCTAAAAAAGGTGAAAAAATGCTGGATATTAAATAAGTTTTATTAATTTAAATTTTTTTTGTAAGGATTTTTTTGTAAAAGTCCGTATACCCGCTCAGTACCATTAGTCGCTCACTTTAACTGCTTAATGCGTTTTTTATAATTTTTATAAAAAAAAATTTCAACTAAAAAAATTGTTATTGATAAATAATTATTTGCGAATCTAAATATATTAAAATATCATGTATCAAATTATTTTATAATAGATTATGAATTTAAATTAACTGACTGTTTTCAAAATCGCGCATAGCCGGGCATTTTTTACTTTAACGTTCGTTCATTAGATTAAATTTAGGTTACGTCAAATTTTTTAATAATTGTTATAACTATATCTTATTAAATATATTTTTAAAATTCATGAAATTTAATATTATGAAAGAATAAAGTAATATAATTTATAAATCATTTGTCCAAATCAATAAACTTATGATAGTTTAATTGATATTGTCTTTGAGCGACTATAGGGCCATGTGTTGATCGAGTAATGGTACATGACAATTTTTAGTGAGCGACTATGGGTACACTCAAGGAGCTTATTTAAAAAATTAATAATAATTAATTATCAAGATTATTCTTCAAACTAAAATTTTATTCTAATACTTGAAACTGCAAAAAATAACTATAAAAAAAAATATGGTTTTTAATTTTATTTATTAATTTATATTGAGTGATTTGATCTCACTCCAATGAAAAGTAAGCGGGTATAGGGGCTTTTACCTCATTGAATGCAAAGGAAGAAAAAAATTTTTTTAATCATTTTTATCATAAAACAAAAGTCAATTAATATTTTCCAACTGACAATCGATTTTTGAAAAAATTTAACAAGAAGAATTCAAAATAATCCTCAATTATGTTTACAAAAATGATAACATTTTGGAGGTGACCCGTTTTACCTCCTCCCCCTAATAGTTTTTTAGTTGTAGCAGGTTCAGGTAAAACACGGAACTAATTTAAATTTTTAAAAAGTTTTAGGCGAAAACAAAGTTGGAGTAAAAGAAAAAAAAGGTCTGAACTGTCTACTCGCTGTCACTTTAGATAATAATTGGATACAATCAAAGCTTTTGATCGATACCATTTGGATAACTCCGCCCCCTTTTCGTGCTCCTTACGACATCGCGATTAATATCTTAAATCATTTTTAACGTATAGACACTTACAGCCTTCTCTAACGATTTTTTTATGTTGTTGTATATATTAACACTCAACTAGTCTAGATCTTCCATCTATCATCGGTGCTGTTGATTTATTCTTCTCATGTTATCATTATTATTTATATTAATATAATCGAAAATATGTACCTACGCTTCTCGTATTCTCTAATGTAATAAATATTTACCCCCTGTTGTTTATCTATCATGACTCAGTTTTACTGTGGATCTAATAAACGATCTGACCTCATGAAATTTCAAATCAACTCACCTGTAACAAAAAAAAAATAAATAAACATAAGTAAAATATATAATCATTTTTTAAAAATAAATATTACATTTTTTTATTTTATCAATGGGAAAATTAAAATTACGGCTAAACTATCAAAATTTTTAAAAAATCATTAAGGACCTTTTTTGTAGCTCATTAAATTTCGCACAAAAAAGTCTTATTGCTCCAATGTCTCAAGCTAATATTTCCAAAGTTACAAGCTCTGAACTTATGGAACCATATTAAAAATTTCAAAATTTTTTAAGTCTGAATTTTTTCCACGTTTGAAATTAAAATTATGACTAAACTATTAGAGATACGAAAAAATTAAAAGGTAACTTTTTTGTAGACAATTTAATGAGCTACAAAAAAGGTCTTGGGTGCTTAATGTTTAAAGTTGATAGAAAAAGAGTTATAATTTTTTAAATAGAATTAAAATTAAAAAACGTAATCTCAAGTGTATTCAAGAGCAAAAAGACTCGTCTCAGGTACTCGTTACCTCTTGATACCTCACGAGAACTTGAGAAAGGCAGTGATCTAAGATAATACAATCACCCTACCCACTAGGAGTATACACAGTCTCTTTTAGCATACTCCTTAGCTTGTAACATAGACTGCTGGTGACTAGAGTAGAGGTATGTAGGCTAGCAATGCCATTTGAAATCTTTCGCTTAATATATACTAACATCGTGGTCCATAGCGGTATATATTCTTTACTATAATATACTGAACGAGTTAACTTTTTAGTTTTAACTCAACTTTCAGCCTGCACCCGTAACTATAAGACCATTATATACACTAGTAACTTAATGTACATATAAATATATATATATATATATATATATATATATATATATATATATATATATATATATATATACATATATAAATGAATGTTACGTGTGTATATAGAAACTATAGAAGATATATAAGTAGTAAGAGTGGAGATGTGAAAAGCAGGAGAGGCCGAAGGTCGACATCGGACTTGAACACGCCCGTGATGACCTGCCTTACTTCCACAAGAAAATAAGTCCACCGGTACATTACATTTTTATTAGACTTTACAATCTTATATATATATATATACATTATATATTTATCTTATTACATTGATCTACCGTTTCTAATTATTTATATATATATATTCATTATTTACGCGCATTAGCGAACGTGTCAAATCTATATAGCAATATATGTAACGGTTAGTAATTTATATGTATGTATATATATATATATATATATAGTACAGTAAAATAATTTTATAATTTTGGCCGGCGGTTAGTGAATTTCTGGTTCATTTAAAAAATCGGGTACTTTTATTTGGAAATTTTTTTTTTAGCCGAGAGGACAGGAGACTTGTGAATGGTAATTATCGTTCTACGAGTTATAAATTACTACCTGAATGGATATAAGAAACCCTTTGGTTTATTTTGTTTTTATTTTTATTTATGTCTCTACGTCGTTTTAGTTTTGTAAAAAATATTTTTTATTTTTTTTTTATCGTTATTTGGGTCCAGAGTCAAATGAGAGCTGCGTCAAGTCTTGCAGGTGATCGTGCAGGTGTTTTTTTAAAATGTAAAGATGGCATGTAGCTTTGCATAACCGCAAGTTAAAATTTTTTTTTTCGCTGTATTATCATCTTACTTTTATTCACTAAATTTTCGCATACAGGAAAAATACACAAGTTTTATTAAATAAAATAACCACACTGTAAAAATGGACCCGGAGAACTTCAGACGGCAGTGTGGTGTAAAATTCTCTCGGTGTAAATTTTCCACGGTGTAATCCATTTTTTTACACCATTCTGTGTTACTCGTTGTAATTTTGATTAATGATCAACAAACGATCATTGAATATTTTCAACTACTTAATCAATAACTACATTAATTTTATTTAGATATTAAATAGTATTTTGAATATTTTAATATTTTTATGATTAATTTTCTTAACGCACAATTATCATCAATTATATATTTACACATTTGACGGTGTAAAAATTTTAAATTCACACCACCTAAATTTAACACCAAATTTGGTGTAATTTTCTTACCAAAATTTTTACACCGAGATATTTACACTACACCTTGTCCAAAATTTTTTTACAGTGCAGTATTTTATAATACAAAAATTATTTTATGTTTGTGAGATTGATTAATATTATAAATATTGTTTTGAAGTAAAAAAAAAAAAATTTTTTTACGGTATTAGAGTATCTTAATTTTAAATTTATGTGATCTCATCTTTAATTATATCGTTAATAGTTATTATCTTTTTCCTTCACACTAATCTTTTGCCCTTCCTCACATATATTTGGGTTCATATATATATATATAAAAAAAAAAAAAAAATTTTTCTTCCGTTCTATAATCACACTCTTTAAATTTTGATCTTAAATTATATATATGTATATATGTTAAGTTGAAAATATTTAAGTTTGATATTATGACTGACATGATTATTGTGTGAATTACCAAATAAGTAAATAAATGTTTAAAAATAACGTATTTATTTAATTGTCATAAAAAATAAAAAAAAAACATTTTTATGGACTAAAAGTTTCCTTTAATAATTGATAAGATCATTTTAGCTAAGAGTGTTTTAAAAATGTTGTACGGTCGTTAAAATATTTTTACGACCTTTAAAAAGTAAAGTGATGAGATAGAGCATGTCAAGTATTTTGTTGTCTTGTCTCTCCTTTTCTCTGGCTCCATTAATATTATCAACAAAAACTTAACCATTTATTATCAAGAGCTTTTAAGAAAGAAGAAGGTATATTTGTATTATTTTTTCCGGTTATTGTTTTACTGTCAAAAAAATAAATAGTTTTGGATGTGAAACAAAAATAAGAGAAAATGTAAAATAAAATGAATTCTATATTTAGTTAGAAATAGAATAGAGGTAACTTGAATGAACGACGTGTATTGGGTTAAATAAAAAATAAAAATGCTGATAAAAAGTCACGTATAAGAGGGCTCGACCTGACCAGAGCGAAGGCGGCTCACCGTCTCTTTATTCTCGCGAAAACCAATCAAGCACAGCTCGGAATGTGGTGTGGTGGTCTTCAAGACCTGAAGTTACGCTTCCTCTTCCTTGTTTCATGTAATTCATCCAAAGGCGATGTTATGACTTACGTATCATTATTACGTAGACTTTCGATAATTAATAAACTACTTTTTAAATTGTATTTCATTTATTTCCTCTTCAATTTTATTTCGATACATAAAACATTTTTTTTACACTCAACTGATTGCTGGAGCTTTTAGTTTATTTAATTTCACGTAAAACGACCTACCGTAATAATTTTCTAAAATTATTTAATGCTTTGATTTTAATTTCTAAGGACCCAAAAATTATTGTTATACTTGCATTTAAATATCTTGAGATACTATACTACAAAATGTTACTTCGCAGAATCACTCGGTGAATTTAAAAAAAGATGCTTTACTTGTTTACTGTAAAAAATTTTTTGGACCCGGTGTAGTGTAAATGTCTCGGTGTCAAAATTTTGTGTGAAAATTTCACCAAATTCGGTGTTAAATTTACACTGAGAGAATTTTACACCGAAATTTTTTACAGTGCAGATTATCACAAAAATTTTTTAATCTATAATAATGATTGGATGTGTAGATTTTTTAATTACGCATAAATTGACCCATTATTATATTTTTTATCAAAATTAAGTCCTCAAAAAAATTATCAAAGATTTTCAGAAACGAGTAATCTTTTAATTTTCATACTCGCGTTTAATTGTAATTTAAAGAAATGAAAAAAAAATTTTTTTTAAGGAAATTAATAATTAGACCTTGTAAATTACTCAATTCTGCGTAAAATGACCCACTATGAAGGTAATTATTGAGTATAAAAAGTATTTTAAAAAATAGTTTTCATTCCAATTCTGGGTAAATTTGTCTGTCATTTGAAATTAAACTGTCGGCGTAAAAAATATAAAAAAATATTATTCAACTTTAACAGTACCAAGTAATCAGTCGTTAAATTTCAAAGATTTTCTTGTAGTGCGTATGACGAAGAAACAAGTGGACGTTAATAAATAATTGGCTCATTAAAGGCGTCGGTTGTTTTACGTTTCTCGAAGCAAAAATACAGAAATTCAAACATGTCAGATAACGTATAACGGAATTTTATTTTTTTTAAACTCTTTATTATTATTCGAGAGTGTTTTAAAAATAAAAGTTAAATATACACATACACGATAAAAGAATTGGCTCGAAGATTTTTATTTTTTACGTAAAGTGAAATCGCATATTGCTTGCTGCGTCAATTAGTCAGTCGGCGTCTTGTGCGATAAATCTTTTGCTAAATTTACGACTTGACTTGATTCACTTCGGACTCGTAATTATTTTTTTTTTATTTATTTATTCATTCAAATTTTTTTTATCCATTGGAACGTAATTTTTTGGGCTTGGTTTCTATTCGCGACTTGACGGAGACACAAGTTGATAGGACTAGTGACGTTTCGTTGGAGAAAGAAAACTTGACAAATCGAGTAAAGAGCAAAAAAGGACAAAGTTGTCGGTTGTCGTTTTAAATAAATAAAAATAATAAATTAACAATAAAAAAATAAAGGGAGAGTAATGTGTGTAAGGGCTAATGTTAAATGTAAGAAAGAATAAAGAGAGTTCTCGAGTGAAACGAATCGATCGAATGTCAAGTAAGTCCATGCTTAATTAATCGATCTCCCAAGAGACTTCTCGGCTTACTTAAACTCACTCAGAAGTTGTTGAAAAATTCTCATGAATTACGTGTGGTCCTTAAGACCCACCCGATCTCAAGATACAGATTTGACTACATTTGCAAAAATTACTCAACTTTGCATTTTTATATTCGATTTTTATTTTTTTTTTACTCTTATTTTTCATTGAATTTATTTCTCAATAATTATTCATTCATTCTTTAATTATTTTTTTTTTTTTAATTCGTACTTAATATTGAAAAAAAAAAAATTCGTTAACTACTTGATTACTTATTATAATTTTAAAAAATGTCAAGTAATTAAAATTTTTTTTGAACCTGCAAATTATCATAAATTAATTATTTTAAATCATCACATTAATTAAAATTTCAATATATAATTTTGAATTTATACCAAAGTAATTTTTAAAAATTTCGATGAATTTTTTTCTGATTAGTGTTAAAATAATTTTGAAAAGTTAATTAATCTGAATTACATAATTGATGCAATAGAGATAAATCCTTTTGTTGATTCGATTATCAAGATTGTGACTTGCGAGTGAGTACTAGAATGATTTATTGTTCCGCGAATAAAGGGCGCGGTGAGGCGGCATTTCTTTGAGATGAATCGAATATATAAAAATAAAAGAATTTAAAATAAAGACAGATACAGAAAATAAAGTCATGTCAACGGGACATCGGTTCACTTTTTTTTTCTCATTCACCGCCCTGTTATATATCATTATTATTATTATTATCTGGATATTTTTTAAAGGATATGAATAACGGGTCACTTTAACACCGGAAGTTATTTTGTTAAATTACAGTGAAAATTGGCAATTTCGTACGCAAAGAATATTATTTTTTACAAATAAATTTATTATGTCTTTTATTTTTATTTTTTGTCTTAATTTTTTTTACCATCTGTTAATGATTATCTCGAAAATTTATCCCAGACTGAAAAAAAAAATTACGTTTTTTTCTTTTACATTTTTTTTTAACCAGTGTAACAAAAATTAGTTCTAAAAATGTTCCTGACAGTAAACTTCCAAAATTGAGACATTTTTGGAATTTTAAAATAATTATAAGTGTGAAAAATTTTAAACTAGCTTAGACTTTTTTTGCGGGTTTCTATTTTTTTGAAATTTTCAAAACAAAAATTATTTATTGACATTTTTGTGATTCCATAAAAAATCCAATCACTCAATTTTCGAATTATTTTCAAACGAGTACAAAAAGTGAAAAAAAATTGATCTGCGCAATAAATTCTAATAAAAGTCAAAAATGTTCATAAATATTTTCAAAATGATCCTGAAGTTAGCAGACAATTAGTAATTTTCGGACTCGAAGAAAACTAAAAATATGCACATGTAGAAAATTAAAAAAACTACAAGTGCAATTTTTTAAAATATTTTTTTTTTTTATAATTTATTGTTTAAAAAAAAGTCCAAAAATTATTAGACGTCGGATAACTTCAGTATCATATTTTCAAATCGTTAATTTTTTTTTTACCTCATACCTGAATACTTTAGTAAGACTTGTAAATAATCATAATTTCTAATTAACTCCTTTTTTTTTAAGTTCATCAAACCCAAAAAATTTTCATATCAAATTATTTTTGTTCTAAAAATGAGAAAAACTCATAGAAAAAGCCTTCACTAGTTGAAAATCATTCACTTTCAAATTTTTTAAAATTCAAAAAATGTTCAGCTTAAAGTTCAAAACTGTCTCAATTTTTGAAGTTAACTTTCATGAACTTTTTTGAAAGAAATTTATTTTACGCGGGAATTTTCAATAATTTGAATAAGCTTTTAAATTCAAATTCAAAGTACAAAAAAATTTGAATGGATCATTATAGAGTTTATTAACTGAATTTATAGTTATTTTATAAAATAAAAAATAATTGAATTACCTTATCAGCTAAGAGTAATCTTTATCGTTGTATTAATCATAAAAGGTTGTTGGCAAAATTTGAATGGATTGACCGCGTGGTTACGTTCTTTACGCACGACTTACCGCGAACAATATCGCCACGATCGGCGTATAGTTGGTAAGTTAAGGAATTTATTATTATTTTGTTGAGGTAAATAGAATATATACATATATATATATATATATATATATATATATATATATATATATACATATATATATATATATATATATATATATATATATCTATATATATATGAAAAAGAGAAAAAGAGACAGACAAGAGTGCATTGAAAAGATTGGAGAAATGAGCTGTCTTGTAACTTTCTAAAGCAACTAATATAAAGCAAAATTACACCAATTCTTATACTATTTCTGTACTCTTTATTCTCCTCTCTATTATCTATACTTCATAATTCTTATTTAGCAATTTACAATGTACTAAAAAAATAAATGCTGACTAAATAATTACAGGTAAATATTTCTCACGTCCAAAGTTTGGACTTGACACTCATAGGCCTTAAGACCTTTTTTACAGAAAATAAATATAAGCTTAAAAAAAAGGTATGAGATATATACATATATATCAGCATAAAATTAATAGTTTAGTAATAATAGTTCTGCAAACTAAACAATAAATTATAAAACCACTTAGTAATTTTTCTTAACTTTTCAAAAGCTGTCCCGCAATTTTCTCATTTAAAACACAATCGTCAATATTACAATATAAATATATATATACGTATATGTTGCAGACTTATAAGAACCGTAGCGTTCTCACCGATCTTATGGAGCCGAATCAGCGTATATCGATTACGCGAAATCGTGACGCGGGGGCGAAAGATATAAATTTTCCACGTCTCACCCGGCGGGGCCCACGATCAGTGGAAATAAATTCAATGAATAATCCACGGTTACAGGCGACTCTCAAATGCTTTAAGAGAGAAAGAAAATTAACAAAACAACAATTACGTATCGCTTTGGAGGATAATAAAAAAAAAAAAAATAAATAAATAAATAAAATGACTAAAGTGAAGTGAAAGAGAGTAAGAGAAAGAGTTAAAGAGAAGAATGGTAAAGGAAACGAGAAGAGGCAAACATCAAGAACCAAATGGAAGAAGTATAAGCTATATACCCCAAGATCGGTATGGGCGTGTTGTACATCTCAAGAGTTGAAGTGGTAGCCTCAGGACATCACGAGTCCTCTTCGTGTTCTCCCACCGTTCTCTCCTTTACTTTACTTTAACTCCTTTTATACTATACTACACTATATATATATATACTTCAATCCACAATCATTCACGTTCCAACAGTTCATCTCATCTGTTACCATACATCTTTTTTTTTATATATTTTTTTAATAAATAAAAGGAGTCTCTTCCGTTGATAATGATCACCAAGAAAAGGAAGTCAACATGGACATGAAGGATAAATATTTTTATTTAAACTTTTAAATGTTAACAAACTGATATCAATAATCTCAATGGGATTTTATCATTATCAGTCCAATTGGAAGAGCGTAACATGAAAGCCAAACCATCATTGCTATGTATTTTATTTTTATTTATTATTTTACGTTTACTTTATCTCAGCTTGGCGGCAAGGATTATATATTTTTAAAAAAAGAGTGTAGTGTAGTATATATATATATATATTGCGATTCGTTGTAAGGAATTTTGTGCTCTAAGGGGAACGATAGCATCTGGGGAATCGCGAGAGATTCGCGTCCGTTACGGGGCGCAAGCAACCGCAGGCCTTTTACGCGCTTCGCCGACTTCTAAAGCGGCATCTCATCATTATTCGGATCTCTATAACTATACAATAGTATGGATGCAGTCAACTAGGATCGAGGATCGAGGATCGAGGATCCAGGATACAGCACATGTGCAAGTTAAGATGGACATTGATGTTTTGATGTTTACTGTAGACCAAAGCCTTCATCATAAGTCTTTTTAATGCTCAACATATGTATACACATATATATACATATATATATACATTAATGAAATTGTTCTTTTGTTGATTTAATTATGAGAAAGATATTAAGTTGTGTAAAGTTTAATGTTGAGTATTAAGAATGGGGATTGAAAAATAAAAAAAAATAATTCTGTAGAAAGAAAATAAGACGAAGAAGAAGAAAAAGAATAAGAATAATAATAGTAATGTATGAATAGAGGTGAAGAAAAAAGCGTGGATAATTCGACCTTGCACGAGGCAATCGCGACGACGCCGGTAACAATGCTCGCGTCGATTTTATCGGGGAATACCCGCAGCGGTGGCTCATTAAAAGTCCACCGGCTCGGCTCCGATGCCTTACCTCTAGTAAAATATATATATATGAAGGAAACGGGTGAGATACAATGTTGAATGAAAATACGTAATAAACAAAGACTAAAAAATTTAAGTTCGTTATCTGTATCCACCTTGTAGCTTCTCTTGTTCCCGAGTTCTTTTTTTGGCGCTCTTGTAACTTATGAGGTGTTCAAGTTATTTTTAAATTTCTGTAAACTATTTTCCGATTTTTGCAAAACTGACTTTGAAAAAAAATAAGGAAAAGTTTATAGTTTTGTATTTTAAAGGTAAACTGTACCGTTGATCTTGAGGATTATCAAGGTAAATCTATCTGGGGAGAATTTATATACAAGAAGAGGAAGATTAATAAAAATAAAAATAAAAGGAGAAAAGGCATATTCTCCAAGTTATAATTCTCAGCCAGGAAATGCCAGTTGTGCGGGTGTGAGACCAATGATCCTGATGATGCTGTGGTACTCTCTGGTCTCTGGTAGTTGTGAATCTTAAACCCAGGATCGCGTTTCAACTCCGGTGGCCTTAATCGTCTTGTGAAGAGAAGTAAAGTTGAAGTGTCTACTCTCTATCTCTTTTACTCTTTCTCTCTAATTCTCATTTCTGTTGTGAAGAACTTATTCAGTCGTCAAGTCATTTTTAATAAATTTGCATTGAGTGGCTCGAGTATTTAAAACCTTATTTTTTTTAGTGAATAATGAATATGTCGAAAACATAAAATTTTTGTAAAATTGGGGAGGTGTGAAATTTTGAAAAATCAATTCATTTTTTTTGCATGTTTCGATAGTCTATACCTTCAAAATAACATACTACAATTTCTAGTGCATATCTCGAATAGTTTTTTTGAGTTACAGATCGAAAGAGCAGCCACTTATCGGTTCTCAAAAATACATTTTTCAAAAATGCTGCAGTTGTAAGTCGAAGACAAATCATCCGATCGATTTGATTTGAATTGCAGTTTCTTTTATATATTTCTACGTACCATGAACCTCCAGTTTTTCAACGAATCAAAAATGTAATTTTGCCAGGCCAAAAATCATAAAATTTTCGCGCGAAATTTGAAATTTTTTTTAAAAACCCCGCCATTTTGTTAAATTTAAATTTTTTTCTTAGCCCGAGGGTCATGTTACGGGAAATGCCTTCTAGTTTAATGAATTTTTTGGTTTTTTTGATTTCATGGACTGAAGGTCGCTATCACTGCAGGAGGAACTTTTTTTTTGAGCGGGGAATTGTGAATAACTCGCTAAATTTTGAATTTTTTGGTCCAACAATTTTATCTTGTTTTCATTATATATTCACAAATATATACTCAAAATATTAAAACATTCCATGCAGTATTCTTTAAAAAAATTCTCAAAAATCATCGTTTTTTCAGGCAGTCACACTAGACTCCTCTAACCGCCAAAAAAATTTTAAATCTTTTGGAAACATTATTCAAAGAAAAAAATTATGAAAAATAATTTAAAAAAAAAAGATTTTGAAATTGTCTATAGAAGATTTTAAATTTATTTCCCGTTTATTGAACGCAGTTTTTTTATCTAAATTCAGAAAGAATTTCGATCATGAATACAATATATATTTTTTATTTTTTTTTTTTTTTTCATTTATATGAGACTGGAGTAATAATGTTTTTATAATGAAAAGTAGCGTCAAAGATAAATAAAAGTAATAGATAAAAAAAGTACCAACTATTCATCTCCATCTAAAGTTTCCTGAGGCGACTGACATCCGACACTAAAGCACGTGAAATAGCAATTGGTTGCGCAAATCGTCTCTTTTTCTTTTCATTATTACTTTTTTAAAAAAAAAGTAATTTTTTTTTTCATTTGCTTTGTATTTATTCATCGCAAGACAAATTGTTTTATCTACAGTATGAAACATCGAGCAAACAGAGTTAGCAAAAAGTTAAGATAGAGTTGTCAGAATACTACAGAGTAAGAGTGACGAAGGGGAAATAAATAAGAGGAAATTATATGAATAGAAAAATTTAGATTGATGGAAAATAGTTGTCAGTTTATTTTATTTATTTATTTATTTGTTATTATTATTGTAATGTAATTTATCTTTATTAACGAGCTGCAGATGGCTTTCATTAAATTTTATAATAAAGTCATTACGTAAATTACTAATGTTCTATAAATAAACGCAATTTATCGTTAATTTTTTTACTACTCAAATTACGTGACTTTAAAATTTTCATAATTTCTTAAATATTGATTTTAGGGGAAAACTCATATAATCATTTTTTGTAGGAAATTAAATTGTCTACAAAAAATATACCTTATAAATTTTTCGTATCTTCAATACTTTAGCCAGAATTTAAATAAAAACTCCAAAAGTCTCCAATAAAATAACAATTTATTTCGACATCTTTAAATTAAAATTAAGACTAAATTGTTAGAGATACAAAAAAATGACTCAGGACCTTTTTTGTAGCTTATAAAATTTCCTATAAAAAAGTATTAGAAGTCATAAGCCTGTAATCCATAGTTTGAGCATGAGAAATATTTTTAAAAAAATTTTATCATTTATAGAGATCATTAATCATTATAACTGCGAGAAACGGAAATATATATAATTTATATTCTGTGAAATATTTTAACGTCTGGTATATGTATACAAATCGATAATGTTTAATAAGATAGTATGTTAAAGCTTAAGGATTATCGAAGGTTCGAAATCTGCATAGTCGTGAAGCATTAAACGTGTCCGTTCTACTATTTTATGAGCCCTCATAAAACATTTCCGTTTTCCTTTTCTAACATAACATATTTTTTTTTTTTTTAACATATATTTTTGAATCGGTAGATGGCAATGTATATTATGATTCTCAAAAGGTTACGTAAGAAATATATATTTTATGGAGCTACCTGGCTACAGGTGTAAGATAAATGATTTGTTAAAATGTGGATTAAAATGTCTTATTTGTTGTTGTAAATTTGTAACTATCAAACTACACTATAAATATAAATAATTATTTTATATTAGATACATAGTATAGTAATCTAACATGAGATGAAACTGACGTATAAAAATTTATCATGCTATCACTGTGGTATATTTACTAGACATTTACGGCAACAAAAGTAACTCCCACTATTTAAAAGTCAACGATCGCAAATGCGGAAGAAAACCATGAAACCTTATCCTAAAATCTTTTTGTACTAAAAAGAATAAATACTTTTATATGTTACTTTTTTTTTATCATCATTTTATTCCTTTGCTCCTTATCTTCGTCGCCATTTTACGATCGAGAAAAAGCCGTAAATTCAATTGTACTAATCCTGATATAGATGCAATGCCACAAGGATAATAAAATAATTTTAAAATAAAAAAAAAATAATACAGGATTTGAAGAAAGGGAAAAAAATTAAATTGTATCGTTATCGAATTTACGCAATTTAATATTTTAAATTTATTGATAAATTTTTTTTTATTCCAAAAGTCAGTGAATGGAAAAATTTCAAACCGCGATATAAAAAAAACGGATGCTGAATATTATATATTTTTTTGTTAAGAAATATATATATATATATATATAATTGCATTGAAAACCACATGGAGTACAAAAGAGAAGAAAACGATTTGCATAAGAAATGGTTTAAGAAAATTGATCTTAACTTTTTAAGTATTGGTTTTACGGACATATGTGTAAAGACATTTTTTTAGTAAATTTAATTTCCTATAAAAAAGTTATGGGGGACTATGAGCCTAAATTCAATAGCTTAGATGATAAAAGCGTTTGAATTGTGATGAGCATTGCGATATTTTTTTCCAAAAGAACGGAAGCAGCAAATCATGAATTTTTTTTTAAGCTGAAGAAGTTTGAAAAGAGAATGAAAATAAAATAAGGACTTGCAAACCACGTTGGGCGTGAAAGGTGAGAAACCGATCTGCATAAGAAATCGAGTTGAGAAAAGAACACTTCTTTCTTAAACTCCCTTTTATTTTCTTATTTTTTATTCTCCTCACTATATACATTAACACTTGACGTAATTTTTAGCGTGATTTATGTTTTCACATGGACTGCAAGAGAAATGTGAAAGGAGGTACTTAAAAATAAAAAACAACTAAGACCTATACAATAATTATACGAAAAATAAAAATAAAAAGAAAGCTTGGATCTAGATTTTTGCATTAAAAATTTTTTATCACAAGTGTCTGTACTGTAAGTTAAATTGCTCAATTTCCGGTATCATTTTAAGACAATTTAATTAAAGTTTCGTCTAAATTTAAATTTAAAAAAAAAAAGTTGTTGTAAAGAAAAAAACATGAAGTTTTTTATTTTTTTTTTATACCCGAATCGTAAATTTATCGATCTTGAAATGTAGTCACGGTTACTCTTCTTCATGCATTATTAAATTCGCAAATTTGTAGTAGTATCCCTTTTGCAAAGGCTACTGTGCATTTGCGGTGGAATCCTTTTTTGGTGGACGCGATATACGAAACGAAACGGAACCATTTTATTTCTCGATTTATAAATATATATATATATATATATATATATGTATAAAAGAATTTATCAGAAGTTTTAAAAAGGGAGCCATGAACTCGAAGTTTGCATTTAGAACATACGGAAGACCGCTTTAAAATTTTCTTTTTTAAATATATTCCCGATTGTTTTAAACGATAAGGACTTTAAAGGACATTGCATAATAAAATATTTAAAAATATATATATATGTATATAAAACATATAGACTACTCAAATCGAAACAATGTGAAATAAAATAGTGAGTAAGAGTAACAAGGTAAAAAAAAACAAGGTAAAAATAGCCCGTATACCCGCTCAGTACCATGAGTCGCTCACGTTAACTGTTTAATGCGTTTTTATAATTTTTATAAAAAAAAATTTCAACTAAAAAAATTGTTATTGATAAATAATTATTTGTCAATCTAAATATATTAAAATATCATGTATCAAATTATTTTATAATAGATTATAAATTTAAATTAAGTGACTGTTTTCAAAATCGCGCATAGCCGGGCATTTTTTACTTTAACGTTCGTTCATTAGATTAAATTTAGGTTACGTCAAATTTTTTAATAATTATTATAACTATATCTTATTAAATATATTTTTAAAATTCATGAAATTTAATATTATGAAAGAATAAAGTAATATAATTTATAAATTATTTGTCCAAATCAATAAACTTATGATAGTTTAATTGATATTGTCTTTGAGCGACTTTAGGGCCATGTGTTGATCGAGTAATGGTACATGACAACTTTTAGTGAGCGACTATGGGTACACTCAAGGAGCTTATTTAAAAAATTAATAATAATTAATTATCAAGATTATTCTTAAAACTAAAATTTTATTCTAATACTTAAAACTGCAAAAAATAACTATAAAAAAAATATGGTTTTTAATTTTATTTATTAATTTATATTGAGTGATTTAATCTCACTCCAATGAAAAGTGAGCGGGTATAGGGGCTTTTACCTTACCACTGAATTTTATTTTTATTTAAAACAAAAAATAAATAAAAATAATGAGGTGTGTAAAATTTAAAACTGCAGGTTCAAGTTCAGGGTTAAAACACCTACGTATGGTACATTACTTACTATTGTGTATGCATTACACCTTAATAGAGGGTTCTTTGAGTCTTTGTAATAGTTGATGACGTCATGGTAATGTAACTAAGCCTTGGACTTGGATTCAGAGAATGTAATATCTCGTTGGGAAAAAGACAATGGGATTTAAATTAAAGATAAAAATTTTCTTTGTTAAAAGCTACGCCTCCATGTTTTCTTTTATTTTTTATTTAGCTTTAATTTATAATCGAGTGAAGATGAATTTAATTGTTTGGGAATTTTATTGGAAGAGATCGCGTGCCGGGTCTACTAAAAATCAACTGACGAGTTTGAGAACAGGGAGTTAAATTTAATATTTATGTTGATTTTTTTTATGACGAGTTATTACCTGGACTTTAAATGAAAGCTAAGCAGCGATGACGATTTATAGTCAAGTGGAATATTTATTAATTTTATTTTTTTTTAGATGAATCACATATGAAACCACATGCCGATCTACTGTAAGTTAAACCCGTCGATCTCGTTCGCGTGCAACGATGTGGATATAATACTGTCAGAGGATCTGCCGCTGAGCGACCCGACAAGGATAATGAGAACCAGGACCAGAATAAACTTTTTTGAATGAAAAAATTTTGAATTGTTTTATATATTTTTGAATTTTTTTCTTGAATCTTTTTTCAATTGAAAAAACTTAAAATATAGATTTTAATTTTCATATTTAGTGAATAATTATCTGTGATTTACTTTAAAGAAGCCGCTCATTTAATACTTAAATCATTTTATTTCATTTGTTATTAAAGGGTTCAATAAATCTGAGTACTGAGTACAGAGTAAGTACAGGTCGTAATTAATTTTAAAGACTAACGAACGCTCTGGAAATCGAATCGATTTTTCATTTAAGTTTTTTTTTCTTCAAGATAAATACAACCTTTTAATTATTAATTTTGTTTTTATTTTATAAATAAACTGCAGTATTTTTTTTTATTTTTACTGATGTGGAAAAAAAAGGTGAAAAGTGATTTGAGGTAAAAGCCGTAATACCCGCTCACTTTTCATCGGAGTGAGATTAAATCACTCAATATAAATTAATAAATAAAATTAAAAACCATATTTTTTTTATTGTTATTTTTTCAAGTTTCAAGTATTAGAATTAAATTTTAGTTTTGAGAATAATCTTGATAATTAATTATTATTAATTTTTTAAATAAGGTCCTTGAGTGTACCCATAGCCGCTCACTAAAAGTTGTCATGTACCATTACTCGATCAACACATGGCCCTATTGTCGCTCAAAGACAATATCAATTAAACTATCATAAGTTTATTGATTTGGACAAATAATTTATAAATTATATTACTTTATTCTTTCATTATATTAAATTTCATGAATTTTAAAAATATATTTAATAAGATATAGTTATAACAATTATTAAAAAATTTGACGTAACCTAAATTTAATCTAACGACCGAACGTTAAAGTAAAAAATGCCCGGCTATGCGCGATTTTGAAAACAGTCACTTAATTTAAATTCAAAATTTATTATAAAATAATTTGATACATGATATTTTAATATATTTAGATTCGCAAATAATTATTTATCAATAAAAATTTTTTTAGTTGAAATTTTTTTTTATAAAAATTATAAAAAACGCATTAAACAGTCAACATGAGCGACTAATGGTACTGAACAAGTATAGGGACTTTTACTTTATTTGTTTATTTTTTTGAAATTTTTTCTGCAATAAAACTGATGAATTATTTATGAAATAATATTTTTGACAATGGACTCACAAGGTTGGGATGTTTGAAAAAATATTTAAATTTAAAATGAGATCGTAAATTTAAAAAGGCCTTATTTTAGTGCACTTGTAAGAATGTTAAGATGTTAAGATTTGACATAAAGGTTTTTGTGAGAGAAAATTGCTAATTCCTATCGACCTGAAGAGAAATGAAAGTCGACAATAAAAAATAAAAGAAGAAGGAAAAGAGAAGAAACTTTTGAATTGCTCTTTAGAGTTTGCAGGTTGGCAACATCCGAGAAGTAAAATGAAGTTTTGCACCCTTTTGTATACAACCAAACAACTTGGTTGGTTGGTTCGCTTATATCGTATTGTATTTTGTATACTAAACCTGAAGACTCGCGTGACTAATTGCCAAGTCCGGGCGTTTATAATTATTTACGGTGGCGTATGCAATACAAGTAAATGTAAGAAATTTGGTCAAGACATTTTAAATTTCGTGGAAAAAAATCGGCTTTTGTTAATTCGTAAGAGTCAGGTGACTTTGGCTTTAACAATTCAATGCTTCTTATTTTATAATTTATGCAAAATAAAAAATAAATAATTAAATAACAAAGAGTTAAAAAATAAAATAATAATTTTGTAAATTTAAATTGGTAAAGTTTTTTTTTACGCAGTAATTTCTAATCATGCATCGGTTTCTCCAACGTAATTCTCAAGTCATATTTTTAGGCAATTACGACTTTTTTTTATTTATATAATTGATAACTGAAATATTAATTATCACATGCTACGTGTTACAAAAACCAGCATTGGATATATTTTTCCACCAATCACAACTTTCGAACTTCGACGGGTCACTTTCAATAAAGGTATATAAAGAAATATATTTTTAATTAAATTTATAAAACGTCTGCATTAATAAATTTCATTGAATATATATCAATAGAATACAATGTATAAAGCTTTGATAATTCTTAACTTAACAGTATTATTTTGTACTGTAATGGCAACATTTTTGTATCCACCAGAAGGATTGGAATATAGCGGTGAAGATTTTAGAAAACTTCTTGAATTTTTTCGTCACGAAAATGAGACTACAATTAATTTTCCCGACTCAGAAATGAATTCAACAGAACTTTTGAAAAATTTGGAACAATTTAAGAGCCGATGGCCGCAATAAAAACTTTTGAAAAATGTAAGTATTTAAAAATTTTCAAATTAATGCTATTTTATAATAAAAAAAACTCTATTGAATTATTCTTTCCAGTTTTGATTACATAAATTTTACTTTTCAATTGTATGCCGTTTATTGTTAATGACTGAGGATACTACTAAAAATAATTTCTTTAATTAATTTAATTACTAATGATACTTTACTCTGCAACTCGCTTATTAATTTCATTTATTTTGTCATTTAATTTAAATAAGTATTATAAATTTTCTCAAAATTTAAAATTCGAATTTTGACAAAACTTCACGATTATCACAAAAATGTACTAATTGTTATTTTCAATAAATCAAATTTCTTACAAGAAAGGTCTTGTAGATTTTTTACCTATAATCATAAGTGTTTAAATTAATGATTTTGAATTTTTCGTTTTGGAATTTTAATTAAAATTTTAGATACTAAGTGATAAATTTACCTAAAAATTGGAACGTTTTTGACGTAATGAAAATTAAAATAATTTATTTTATTTGACTTAAAAGGTGACTTAAGGGGTAGGTAGGACTGCAATTTTCCGATTCCGATTTTCAGGTACACGGGATAATTCAACATCTTCAATTAATTAATTAATTAATTAATTATATGTTGGCTTTCATACATTGTTAATATAAAACGTTATTTTTTTTATTTTTAAAATATCTTTGATGAAGACCCTGAAGTTAACAGACAATTAGTAATTTTCGGATTTTTTTTTCAACGAATAAATTACAAAAAAAAAAAACTAAAAATATACACATGTAGAAAATTTAAAAAACTACAAGTGCATTTTTTTCAAATATTTTTTCTTTTATAATTTATTGTTTAAAAAAAAAATCAAAAAATTATTAGACATCAGCTATCTTTAGCATCATCTTTGACATTCATTTATATTTATAGCTATTTTTTTACAACGCATTATTTTTTTTATACAGCGATTGTATATCCGATGGGAAATAAGTTATTAAAAAGCAATTAAAAAAAGTCAACGACTAGCTTTATCTGATTAATTTTGTTTTGTCCAATAATTGGATCATGATCCGGTATATTTCCACCAATCATAGTTTTTGAGCTTTGACGTGTCATTTTTAATAAAATATTATAAGAACTTTTATTTTTAATCTAGTTTATAAAACTAAAATAGCAGACAGATAATTTTTTTGTGGCAAAGTAGTATAAGAATGTTAAAAATAGTATTAATTATTAGTTACACTGCGTTAATTACTGTTGCAATGGCCGATATTCAAACACGCCCATCAAAAAGTGAGTGGACAGAAAAGGGAGAAGAGTTTAGAGAAATGATTATACAGTTGAACAAACAAAAGAAATCTACAGTAGATTCGGAAATAAGTCCATATGATTTTATAGCCGACATGTTAGAATCGAAAATGAAGTTGTCTTCACCGAAAAATTTTCAAAAAATTGTATATGTTCTCTATTAACTTATCAATACTTCCAAATGTAAGTACTATTTCAGATTAAATGCTAGACTGAGAAAAATGGAGACAAACAAGTACGAATTCTCATTACGCTGCTGACGTAATTTCAAACAGGAAGTCGAAGTTACCAAAAAATAATTATTCTAACTTAGACAAATAATTTCTTTTATAAATTATCAATAAGTTTTCAGTGAATATCTTTTTTACTGCAGCATAACAAATTTTCGACGGTACATTTTCTGTTTTAAGTTTCGTTGATAGCTTAATAAAAATTGGTACATTTTTTCAGCCCATTTTTTCGGTGTAATATTATATGAGAGCATATTATTTTATTTTTTTCAGTATTTTCTACATTTTAGAACATTACCGGCATAGAAATTCTGCTAGAAAATTTTAATGAATGATAATATTCAAAAATAAATTATTAAATATCCCGATAAAAATTAGTTAATAAATTTTTTTTATATACAACATAGAATTTTCTGCAAAAAAGGTTTAGTTAAAGACATGATCATTTGAATTTTTTAATATGCGATTATATAATTTAAAAATTACTGTAACATGATTTGAAATATACTTAAATATTTTCCAAGAGTTTTTTGGCTTCCTTGGACATTATTAATAATTATAAGCCGCAGATATAAATAATGAAGAAGTGCTCTAATTAATTGGTTTAATTAAGTAATTGAGGTAATGAATGTCGCGAATGTTTTAAACGGTACTGATGATAATATAAAAAAGGCTAGAATGTGGTAGTGTATACTATTATATATATATATATATATATATATATATATATATATATATATATTGCAGAGGAGGAAAAATATTACATTTTGCGGTGAGTTGAGCGAAGATTATATCGACACTTGGTATACGCCTGCTTGAACTTCTTTCTCTTCGTAGCAACTTATCTAAAATCTGTGAGCAACTCTCTTGTCCCTTCATCTTCTCGCGTGTCCCTTTACTTTTTTTGAAACATATATATATATATATATCCTCTGTTATTTACTCTTACTCATCTTACTCACTCTCTTTCTCTTTTTACTTATTTATTTTATATAAAAGTAAAAAAAACAAAATATATAAAAATTTATCAGCTCTCTTTCTCGCATCATGTCATCGTATATAAAAAACTAGAGCAAGATTTCTTGTCCAGGCAACTAAATTGGTTGAGATGCCGCCGATTGCGTTGACTTTTCTCAACACACGAAAAAATAATAAAAAAAAAAATATATATATATATGTATATATATATATATATATTTATAAATAGTTACTGGACACCGAGTCACGTTCTGTCAAGTTTCCTGCACACTCGTAAGACTGATTACGTCAAGATTTTTATTCTCTATCTAGTTTCACGCTGATAAAAATCAAAGAGACTACTAAAAATATTATTACCTTTTTTTTTTTTTAACGTGACTCGAATATTGTTTTATAAATTTATTCATTTTTTTATTCATAGATGTAAACTTGTTTTTCTTTAAAATATTTAAATTTTTTTCCGTGACAAAAAAATTATTTTTTGCTTATACATATATTTATATATATATGAAGAAATAAATTCGCGTGATATACGAGCATCTTTCAGTGCAATAATCATAAGACCAAATTTAAGTCAATAAATCAAAAAATATAAATAACTAATCGACGATAACTCTTCATGTGATTATTATTATTATTATCGTTTTCACACTCTTCGATTCTTTGATTTGTCTTTCTGAGCGGGCCACGAGACAAAAGTTTAGCATAAATCCTTAAGGATTCCCTGAGGCGAACGCGAACGAGTAACTTCTTTCTTGTATTACTTTTATTTGTTACACTCTATATACATATGTATGAGTACATATATTATTTCTATTAATAACATAAGCAAATTGTTGACAGCAGAGTTCTTCAGTGACAAGCAACCATGACCAGAAGACCCAAAAAAAACGTATATAAATATGTATTGGTGAATATGAAGTGAAGTTGAGAAAATATAAGCAAGAATGAAGTCAAGATGTATAGATATATGAGAAAAACGTGTGCGTTATTCTTTGGTTCGTGAAACAACATGATATACGGTCATGCATCAGCGCAGAATGCATGTAAACATTTCATATATATATGAATTGAAACAACTTCTTCATTTTTCTGACTCTATGATACTTTTTACTTCAACTTCGACTTCGAATTCCGATTTGATTTAAACTTCAGTTACGTAATTTATTTTTACAACCCGATTTTAGTTAAGGCTGAGTTTATTTCATTGAGGGGAACCACTAGTGTGAAATTTTGAAAAATTAATTCATTTTTTTTTTTTTTTGCATAGTTCGATAGTCTATACCTTCAAAAATAACATACTACAATTTCGTGCATATCTCGAATAGTTTTTTTGCGTTACATCTGAAGAGCAGCCGCTTATCGGCTCCCAAAAATACATTTTTCAAAATTGCTGCAGTTATAACGCGAAGACAAATCAACTGATCGATTTGATTTGAATTGCAGTTTCTTTTATAGATTTCTACGTTCCATGAACCTCCAGTTTTTCAACGAATCAAAAATGTAATTTTGCCAGGCCAAAAATCATTAAATTTTCGCGCGAAATTTGAATTTTTTTTAAAAACTCCGCCATTTTGTTAAATTTAAATTATTTTCTTTTCCCGAGGGTCAAGATACGGGAAATATCTTCTAGTTTAATAAATTTTTTGGTTTTTTTGATTTCATGGACTGAAGGTCGCTATCACTGCAGGAGGGACTTTTTTTGAGCGGGGAATTGTGAATAACTCGCTGAATTTTGAATTTTTCTGTCCAAAAATTTTATCTTGTATTCATCATATATTCACAAATATATCCTTAAAATATTAAAACATTCCATGCAGTATTCTTTGAAAAAATTCCCAAAAATAATCGTTTTTTCAGGCAGTCACACTAGTAGTCCCCCTTAATTATCTAAAAAAATTATTCGAGGATTTAAATATATTTATTTGTAATGATAAAAATATTTCTAACGGTAACGAGTGAATTGTTAAATAAAAATAAATACTAAAAAAAAAAAAGTGATATATTGTGTGCCCAAAGTACAGGACAATGCATGGGCATGGGTCGATGGCGAGTGAGTAATGCTGGGAGCAATCTACATCTTTGATAATAAATATCTCAAGACCTTTCTCGCATCGCTCCTACATATATACATATATATTTAAAATTTTTTTACTTTGCTTTTACTTGTTCTTTAACTTGAGCTTTTATGTATACCGATCTTACGTTATGTTATATTACTCTCAATATACATATATAAATAACACCTACAATCTACATATATAAACTTTGTATTAAGATATTAAAAAATGAAAGATATCAAATAACTTTTTATAATTCTCGACTTAATAATTTTTTTTTTCAGCAATATTAATGAAGACATTGTACAGTAATTTGATATTATTTAATAACAACTTTCATTTTTTATATAAACATATAAATTACTGTACTATACAGATCAAAAATCAAGAAATATTTAACTAACTGAAAAGAAACTGGATATTTATATTATTTTAATTACTGAGATTTAGTTTTTAAGATTTTAAGCTAAGCAATGATTGAAAATTCAAAAATGTTAATTAACAAAAAATTATCTATCAAAATTTTTAGCGATGCGACAATAAAACAAAATATTTTATCTAAAAAAAATAGAGAATGAATAAGCTGAGGCATAAGATGACGAGGTAAAATCTCTTTCTATATTCCTCGAAGCTCTTAGACTCAAAGCAGTTCAGTGGATCCTTTTACGGGGAAGGAGATGAAGGAGGCGAATAAAAAATAAAATACGAAAGATGAAGCACAAGAAAGAAGAAAGAAGTTGTATGCTATAATGCATAAGGGGTATAAAATATATATACATATATATAAGTATGTAAGGAAGAAAGTGTACACAAGATAAAGGAAGAAGCAAGTACACCGAAATGGCGGAGAACTCTGGAGGGTCTCGAGGACAAGATAAGCCTTTGTGCCGGACACGAAAAAGACCTCTCGAGTCTCAAGACAACAGATCCCGTCCTCTTGTCTCACATTTCGCGAGCCACCGTAATATTTTACTTCAAAATCTGCTCCTCTACTTGTCAAGATCTCGACAATCTTTTTTATATGAACCATTTTTTTAATTATTTTATTTACCTCATATATTTTTGTTAACTTAGTATCAAATATAAACCAACATGACATATTTATACGGTTATTACGGTTAATTGAACAATAAATCAGTTTTTAAATTAATTACTTTATAAAATAAATAAATATATACGATTGATCAAAGCTGGATTATAAAAAGATAAATTTAACGCATTTAATGCCCCATTTATTTCACCGCGGGATTCCGAGTTTAATTCGCGATTTTATAAAAAAAAATTATTGATAATAAAAGTATAAGTGGTATCAATATATCTAATGGCAGATAACTTTAAGGGTAATTTATAATTGTATGAGATTTATCAAGATCGATAATACTTAAGACAATTAAATATAAAGTTGCGTTTGTGCGTTTTAAAAAAAATTTTTTTTTTTATTTTATCTTTATTTCTGTTGTGTTATCTTTTATCCTGCTTTCTGTTGAGTATTATCAGATCTAAGGGTTGTCATTTTGGAAGAATATACCGACGACAAGGCTAAGAAGAATACGCGCGTGCGAGACACGCTATCGTTCTTGGAACATCTCGCGCGATCCTCGCGACTTTTCACGCCAGAGTTTCCGGCGTATTTTTTATTTATTACAACTGAGTACTTTAATCTTTATCTTTATGTTTACTTATATTTGTGTGTATGAAAAATAATTATTTGAATAATAATAATGGATGAAAAATGATGATTAACTAACCTGGCATGCAGACACAGCGAAATGTTCCGGGGTCGTCGAGGCAGGAACCGTCATTTTGACAAGGATGAGACTCACATTCGTTGATATTTGTCTCACATCTTGGTCCAGTAAATCCTTGGGTACAGTTGCAAGCAAAAGAACCGGGTGTATTAACGCAGATTCCATCGTGCTCACAAGGAGAACCTGTCACAGCAACAAAATAATAAATATTTAAGGAGTTATAAATATCACTAATTGTTTAACATTTACTTAAAAACTTTTGACTTTATGAATTTGGTCATTAGAACTTTTTTTGTGGAAAATTTAATTAACAAAAAAATTTTTCATGTGCATTTTTACTCAATCGTTGACGGTAAGGTAAAAGCTCCTATACCCGCTCACTTTTCATTGGAGTGAGATTAAATCACTTAATATAAATTAATAAATAAAATTAAAAACCATATTTTTTATAGATATTTTTTGAAGTTTTAAGAATTAGAATAAAATTTTGGTTTTAAGAATAATCTTGATAATTAATTATTATTAATTTTTTAAATAAGGTCCTCGAGTGTACCCATAGTCGCTAACTAAAAGTTGTCATGTACCATTACTCGATCAACACATGGCCCTATAGTCGCTCAAAGACAATATCAATTAAACTACCATAAGTTTATTGATTTGGACAAATAATTTATAAATTATATTACTTTATTCTTTCATAATATTAAACTTCATGAATTTTAAAAATATATTTAATAAGATATAGTTATAACAATTATTAAAAAATTTGACGTAACCTAAATTTAATCTAACGAACGAACGTTAAAGTAAAAAATGCCCGGCTATGCGCGATTTTGAAAACAGTCACTTAATTTAAATTTATAATCTATTATAAAATAATTTGATCCATGATATTTTAATATATTTAGATTCACAAATAATTATTTATCAATAACAATTTTCTTAGTTGAAATTTTTTTTTTTTAATTATAAAAAACGCATTAAACAGTTAAAGTGAGCGACTAATGGTACTGAACAAGTATAGGGACTTTTACCTTCCACTCAAAAAATTTATAAAAAAATTTTAAAAAATTCTATATCTTTGAATTACAAATTCCAGCTAAACTATCAATTGTATGAAAAAATAACTCAGGACCTTTTTTATATATAATTAAATTTCCTAAAAAAAAGTACTAATTACCATTTTCCTTAAAACCAATAGTTTCTGAGTTAATTAATTTAAAAAATTTTTAATTATCTCGGAAGTAAGGTTAATACATAAAATGTGTACTCTTATTATTATTATAATAGGAGTTTTATTATTTAATACACATATGGAAGCATTTTATCGTCTCACGGATGAACCTAATTAAATGTTAAAACGTTATTTTAAGTTTAATAACAACCATAATGACCTCTCGAGCACTTTCGCGACTCTGTTATTATCTAGATTGCATATTTTCTGGTGGATTAAGTTCCTCCTGTAGCACACAAGCTTCAGGCAGTGGCGATGAGTGTAAAAAATATATAAATTTTCAGTAAAAATAATCTAAATAAATTATAATAAATCTCAACAGACCGTACAAGAAAATTTATTTTTAATCAATCACTTTTATCATCTCTTTAAGCATTTATAATAATAATAAATGATACATACGAGGATGTAAAACAAAGATCCAGTAATATAACTAGTGTAGAGCTACTTTCCCACAAAGGTATAAGGGATTTTTTTTATTTACAATAATTTTTTTTCGTTAACCAAAGAGTAATTGAATTTAATCGAATGGGAAAGTCTGATGGTCTGTTATGGGAGTATTATCTATATATATTTATACAGGTATAGCAATGTAAGGAGAGTTGAGTTGAGAGCTGGAGTCTGAGTCGAGTGATAATTAAAAGGCGAATGGACGCGCGCCGCATGATTAATGCGTCCGTATTTTTTAGTACACTAAGTATAAGCCGATGAGTTTAAATGTATATATAGTTTATTAAGGATTGTGTATAAGTAAAGTTGGGAAGAACAAGTAACTCTGTTTAGTTAAGTTTCTTTATAAAATATATATACATATACATGGGCTTAAAGGAGCATCAGTCCTAACGTTTATTGGCTACAAATGCGTCCAGTCTTTTTAATTGGCCATTCCTTTTTCTCAATCGCCTCCGAGCGATATTAAATTATTTTTTAAATATTAATTGATTATATATATATATATATATATATATATATATATATATATATATATATATATATGTTTTTTTTTATTGATTGTTAATACAATAAATTTTTTTTTAAATAAAATAAAAATATACTCGACTGATTGATAGATGGGTGACGTGATAATGGGTCTCATTTTTTTTTATTTTAAAGTAAAAACGAGACAAATTAATTTAATTAGTACAACAGTTATTATTTTTATTGCCTTTAAATTATATAAGAGTACGTGGAAAAATTTTAAATTAATTAGTACGATGTTGAGACTTAAATTTCATTTAAATTGTGAGTAAATTTTCTATAAAAAAAAATATAATATATTTTTTTAAAAACTGATTAGCGGGAAAAATAATTTCAATTTTAAAAAATTTAAAAAATAAATTTAAAAAAGTAGAGTAGCTTTAAATTTAAATTCTAGCGAAACTGTCAAAGATTTGATAAAAATGGTTGAGATAAAATTTATAGATAATTAAATTTCCTACAAAAAAGTACTGAACAATTTTTTTATAAAATTGATAGTTCAGTTGGTAGAATAATTTAAAAAAAAAAAAAGTACGTACTCAAGGGTACGTAAATTAATCATTCATTTTCTCCAAGTGAATCAATCACTCCAACAATCTTAATAAAAAAAAATTTTATATTAATAGTTCATATGCTCTATCAGTGTCTCTTATTTTTATTATTACTCCACACCATCTCATTATCTAAAAAATTTTTATTTTAACAACCATCAGCCACTGGAACTGTAAACATGTTCTGGCAATGTGTTATTTCTTTTATACCTTCTCTTTTATTTCTTCGCTCGCATCTTTCTTCTCATCTCGTCTCTATATAGATAAAGTATGACTATATATATAAGACCAAGATACAGAGACTCGCGGCAATTACAATGCGTGGAAAAACTCACGCGAATTACACGAGAACGGTATGCGAAAACTTGCGTTATATTACTCTTTCCCTTTTCTCTCACTCTTTAATAATGTCTTTTGACATGTCTACCTTTTATATATATATATATAACATACATATATCTATGGTACTAATAAACAAACCTATAAATACATAGACATGAAATAACTGACAATAAAACATTAAAGAAAAAAAAAAGACAAATAGTCATACATTTAAAGAGTACAGCAATTAAATATGGCTTCATCAGTTTAGTTAGCTTCTCATAAATGTTAGTCTTAATTAAAAGTACTCCCATGAGCAATAAGACTAAGACCAAGATGATGAAAAATAAAAAAAAATATTTTAGTATCCTGATCATTTAAAGAAAATTCTTCATCTCTCTCTCACTCATTCTCTATATATATAAAATAAATATGATGGATAATTGATGGCAGGTGCATGGTAAGCTCATACAATCTTTGTGAAATTTCTCATTCCATCGCGTGTCCCTCAGGGGGTTTTATCGACATTTAAGTATGTAGTATAAGTTGATATAAGTATAATAACATATATGTATATATGAGACGACAAAAGTACCCATGGAATGATGTAACCATCTATGGACAGATAATCGCACCCTGAATTCCATAATTTATTTTAAATCCTGATCACGCTCCATCACTGGACTCAACATTTTATTTAACTTATGAGTAAGTATATCGCTAAACTTATTTATTTATTTATATATATACATATATTTATTTATTTATTTAATACTTGGAATTATAACTGTTGTGCTTTCACTGATAGATGTTTGACCACTTGTCTGAGTATAAGTAAGTTAAAATGCGCTATGAGACATGTAATAGATTATTGCAATCATGTTGGCAATTAAATATATATATATATATATATATTTTTGTTTTTATTAGATGATGGAAAAAGCAACGCAAACATTTAGTTCTAACGTGTCACTCATATCATGCGAGCTACTATTAAACTTTGATGAGTTTTTACTGATAAAATATTAATTATTAAAATTTTTGTTAAATTTTTTACTCCACTTTAGATGCTTGAGTTATAATTTAATTGAATTAATTTATATCACGAAGATATTAGGAACAAGTCAATTATCTTGTTAGCTTTTATTATAAATATTTAATTTATGAATTTCAATTTTGAGAAATAAATAATAAAATAAATAATAATCTTTATATCAAGTTTTTTTTTTAAATATCATATATAAGAGATTACATATCGAGTAGCTATCATATGATTTATTGAATCATTACTCTATGGATAAATGAGTAAATTATAAATATAAGAGTTTTTAATGAATTAATATTTGATATTTATGAAAGCATTCAATTGAAAATACTTTTAAAAGTATATAATAATATTAATAAATAAATAAAATGATATGAATAGTTTCTAAGGCAGATTAATAGGGTGAAAAAAAATATAATAGTGAGCCCTTTTGATTAAAAATACTTGTACATGGCAAAGAGAAGCACTTGATTAATAATCAGAAGCACTGCTTTTGTGTCTCGTATTACGGACCTCAATATCATCTTGCTATCTTTTTATTTTTATGAATAAACATAAGGTAAAAGCCCCTATACTTACTCACTTTTCATTGGAGTGAGATTAAATCACTCAATATAAATTAATAAATAAAATTAAAAACCATATTTTTTTTTATAGTTATGTTTTGAAGTTTCAAGTGTTAGAATAAAATTTAAGTTTTAAGAATAATCTTGATAATTAATTATTATTAATTTTTTTAATAAGTTCTCTGAGTGTACCCCTAGTCGCTCACTAAAAGTTGTCATGTACCATTACTCAATCAACACATGGCCCTATAGTCGCTCAAAGACAATATCAATTAAACTATCATGTTTATTAATTTGGACAAATAATTTATAAATTATATTACTTTATTTTTTCATAATATTAAATTTCATGAATTTTAAAAATATATTTAATAAGATATAGTTATAACAATTATTAAAAAATTTGACGTAACCTAAATTTAATCTAACGAACGAACGTTAAAGTAAAAAATGCCCGGCTATGCGCGATTTTGAAAACAGTCACTTAATTTAAATTTATAATCTATTATAAAATAATTTGATACATGATATTTTAATATATTTAGATTCGCAAATAATTATTTATCAATAAAAATTTTTTTAGTTGAAATTTTTTTTTTATAAAAATTATAAAAAACGCATTAAACAGTTAACATGAGCGACTAATGGTACTGAACAAAGTATAGGGACTTTTACCTTATATTCATACAATGTGATATCATATGTATTTAATTTCGCGCTTTTTATTTCAATTTGAATTCTCAGATCATAGAGCTTTTATTATCAAATTTAGATACCGTGTCATTGACCTTCATTATTAAATAAAATAAATATGCTTTAAATAAATTGTCTTTAAATTTTTTTATTTTTTTTTTAAATAATCTTTGTCTCTAACTAGTTAATTTTCATTATTTAGTTTTACTTGAAGATGAAACATGTTAGCGTTGAAGATCAAGTGTCAGGACCAGGATATGAAGAGTGTAATTATAAGCGCATTACTTTAACAAATCTCCCTTTTAAATTCTAAGTACATGTATATATACTTGTATTTTCTCCATAATCATTATTTATACCGACAAATGGAGCTATTGGTTAAAAGACAGATGTCTTCAGGGCAACAAAAGTTCATTTTTTAATTGCAAAAAAATTTAAATAAAATTATTGTGATTTTGTTTTATTTATAATAAGAAAATTTATTTTTAAAAAAAATACTCAAACTTATATTTATGTATTTATATATAAGAAGTTAATAATTTTAGTAATGGTTATTTAATTTAACTTTAACTGTAAGTTTAGTACCGTAAAAATGAATTTAAATTTTTTATTATTGTCATAAATTTACAGTGAATAAATTGTCTTTTGAACATATATATACATATATAATATATACATATAAGACTGGTGAGTAGTGGATTGTTTATAGCAGAGTAAGATTCTTGCTAACGTGAATAAAAGCTTGAGGCAAAATGTACTTTTTACATCATCTACATGTTTTATTTAACCATATATTTATATGTGTATATATGTATGTATGTATATACAACATACAACAAAACGTTTAAATAAAATAAAAGTAAATGTAACTATAGTTGGTATATTCTTAAACTCGCGCTTTATCGGTTGGACGCGTGAGTTCACGGTATACACACGAGTATGGAAAATAATAAAATAATGAAAATAATACGAGCGTCTCAGTTAAGTCTTTTGTATGCAAGTTACTGTGCTGTGTTAATGCTACATGTTGAATGCATACTGTAATGTAGATATATAATAGCGAGAGTTAAGTCATGTGAAGCATTTTACACGTGGACATTAAGTCAGTACCAGATTGCGAGTTTAAATTTTTAAAAATATTTTAAATTATTATCTGGCAATCAACAAGTATATTTATTTATAAATAAGTATATTCTTTAATTAAATAAGTGAAATAAATTTTAGTTTTGAAATTTTAAGTGATTTAATATTATATTTAAATTACCCGCTCTTTTAAATAAATTTTTAAAAAATTTCAAGCTCTACTTCTGCTAAATATGTCAATAACGATTCGAGTTTTATTTTATAAAATAAATTTTTCGAAAATTATTTTTGATATTTGCAAGATATTACTCAAGTGTGCGGGAAAGTTTGAAATTTTTCTAATGAGAAATATAAAAAAAATTATTTTAATTTTTGAATTTTTAAATTTTCGCGCCAATGTAATAATTAACTAGATCACAAATAACGTTCACTAATTTTTTATTACCTAAAAGTATTTAAAATTTTCATGTAGAAAACCTGAATTTTAATACATCGGTATTGATTCCCTAAATTGACTAGGGTCCTTCTTGCCCACCCCGTGGGTCCTGAAAAGGCCCCCAGGGGTATCAACTTACGGCTGTTCGTGTGGCAGGCGACGTTGCCGAATTTACGCGTAACAATAGGGCCCTTTGTTACTAACGCGACAGGTAGTACAGGCCCATGGGCCCATACTATACACATATATAGTATATATATATGTAAGAAAGACTACAGGGACTACGGGATCCACCGTATAGTAGTCAAAGCAAAATAAAAGTTTCCTGGTACGGTAAAGTCCGTGAAGAAAGTTCGAATTTCGTTATTTTTATTTATATTTTTTATATTCGAACCGAGCCTCTGACCCAATCTTTAATATTATAAATTTTTTTTTTATAGTATTCGTGTTTGTGTATACACTGTATACTCTTCCGCGTTTATTTGAATTTTATGTTTGAGTATGTGGGTAATTCGACGCCGGACGTCGTCATATGCTCCGAAAGGCTTCTCAGAATTCTTATTAATTCATAAATCTTAAGAAACCTTTTTGTCCACATACCATTCTTTTAATGTCTCAATATATTATAAATATATATTTTTACTTAATGTCTTTTAAAAAAAATTTTTTATCGTCTATTGATCAAACTATTTGAATATAAAAATAAATCACTTTTTTTTAAGCAAAATTAAATTTTAAAAAATATAAATGAATTATAACGGTCAAGAGCTGAGTTAAATAAAATGATTGATAATTGCTGTGTTATTAATTATCGAAACGTACAATCATGCGTTATAAATATATCATAAATGTTTGCCCGTAATGAAAATATATAACTTTTGAAGGGTGACAACGATCGTCGGAGCAATTGAATGCCGTTAGTGAAATAAAAAAAAAAATATTTCGATGCTCAAATAAAAAATAAAAAATAAAATGAATAATACAAGGGGGTAACGATACTGGACGATTATTAAAGAACGTCGTATTCCCTGCAGGGAGTGCTTACGATCGCGAACGTGTCCTGGGGCACATAAGATTACTCGTCGATAATAACGATCCAGAGTATACAGTCGCACGACATTTATTTTTTTATCATTATTATTATTATTATTGTTTTTTATTTTTTACAGATGCTTCTTCCGTCCAGTTTAGCTCAAGGCTTAAGCTGAAGCTTCCATTGGTATGCAGATATCATCATATTTTCTTAAACATCATGTTATTTTTTGTACTTCATTTAAGTGTTCCCGCATTATTTTATTTATTTTTTTTTTTTTTATTAAATATTTATAATAATGATATTAAATTACTGATGGACTTACCTTGCGTACACTCATCTTTATCCTGCGAACAATCGATTCCTTCATAACCGCTGGCACATGAACAAGTATAGAAACCGTTTATAGGACTCGTGTTACATTCTGCACCCTCGTGACATGGATTTGACGTACAGGCATCGTCAAGATGACATAGTAAACCTAAAATTTTATATAATTAAATATTTATCATATAGGAGAAGGGAAGGGGGGGCATACAATTGAGTGTTATTTAAAATTTTTTTTTAAGTTTTTCAAAAGTTAACTGACGAAAAATATTAATGACTTTTGTTTTAAGATAAAAACTATTACAATTTTTTTTTCTTCCTTTGCACTCAATAATTTTGTGAAATGTCATTTTTCTTTACATAAATTACACGGAAAAAGAGAAGTTGAAAAATTGATGTCATATCTGTATTTATTACAGTTTCGTATAGTAGTAAAGCGCTGCTCTGAAACTGTAAAAATTACATTTTTATCCAGGCATAACAAATATTACAGTTTCAAACTTGATATTGTCCAGCTTTCTATAGTAAACAGAATTTATTATTTTAAATTTTATTCTGAAACTAGTTAAAATTACATTTTCGATCGTTAATATTACTATTCTGTATAGTAGTATTCTTTTTAAGATATAGAATTTAAAAATTACAGTGTAAACTGTGATTTTTCTCAGATCATTAATCATTCTCGACAATTGATAACTCACAGTGTAATTTTTATGCTATGAATAAATAAGAGGTATTATTTCAAAAAGCAAAAAATACATAACCAAGAAATCTTAATTTTTACAGTTTCATTTATCAACTACTAATTTTTAAATAAAGCAGCAATTCAAAATAAAAAGTAAATAATGCTTTAAAGATTTATTTAACTAAAATTACATTTTAAACTGTAAAATTTGTTGCTAAAAATTGTATTAATTTTATTACTATAACAAATTTCTAAAATTACAATTTGAGCTTTAATATTTAAAGATTTAGCCCCGAAGGCCTGTTTCCTGTAGAAACTGTAATTTTTCAACCGCTCTCTTTTCCGTGTACAAAAAAACTGAATTTAATCAAACTCTTTAATATTCAGAATTTTTTTTTTTTAATCGCAACTAAAATTTTTTCTATTTACTTTGAATATCATTAAGAAAAAAAATATTTAACATATGGGTTCTCAAAAAATTATATTATATATGCCTCTTCCGCGCATATATAAAAATAATAAACTACAAGTCGCAAGCATTTAATTGAATATTTTATTGTAATGTAATAAAAAAAAAGAATTTAAACGAAGGTATGAGTTGTAATTGTAAATGACGAAGGTTCTAGTAGTACAAAAGTGTCAGTGTATTACCAAACATGGTCTCGATGCTGGTAACCAAAGAAGGAGATCAACAAACGTAACGATAGAAAATAAAATTTAAAGATACTCGTATTGCCGTATAGATTTAAACTCTTTTAAAATCTTGTATGTGATGGAATTGAATAATAATATCATGATCTCAGATACGTTATGTGTATGGGGGGCCGCGTACTTTTATATGCATTTACAGAGCTACAAAGTGTTTACCGACAAATAATACTCCCGATAAATTACATTAACTCTTTTTCTATTCTATAGATTTATATATAAATATACTTAAAGTAAAATAAAGCTCTGCAGTTAAGACTAAATCGTACATGTCCAAGAACCTTTTCTGCTATTTCTACAACTTTCGCGTGTCTAATCACCCGTCAATAGTAATACGCAGTTGTCTGTGTATATAAATATATAAAAGTTTTAATCTTTACAGTAAGAAACAGAGTCTAGAGATTATAGACGAGTTGAGTAGACGAACACGAGTCGATAATTCAGGAGACATCTGTCTTTAGGTTATTGCTGTTAGCTACTCTACTAGTAGTAGACTAAGATTCCAACGACCTCGGCAAACTCTAATAAGGAGAAACTTTATGAAAACTATCGAGATAAACACACCTGCACTGCTCATTCAATTCAATACAATGCTCATTGATTGATTATTTATCTATTCTTTTATCTTATTATATTAAGAAAACATAAATTTTATTCTTCATGTAATCAAACATGAGTTATTCAATCATCCTCAAGATGATAGTAAAGTTAGCAGACATTTTAAATTAAAAAGAATTTCTTTTAACAGATAAATAATGAAAAAAAAAATTTTCTAAAAAAATGCACATGTCGAAAATTTCATAAACTATACGTGCAATTTTTCAAATTTTTTTTTTTGTTAAAAAAAGCAAAAAATTTTTAAATGTTTGCTAACTTCATTGTCATATCTTGAAGCTAGCAGACAATTAGTAATTTTCGGATTTTTTTTTTTAAAAAATCAATTACAAAAAAACAAAAACTAAAAATATGGACATGTAGAAAATTTAAAAACCTACAAGTGCATTTTTTTCAAATATTCTTTTTTTTGTAATTTATTGGATAAAAAAAAATCAAAAAGTTATTAGACGTTGGCTAACTTCAGTATCATGTTATTTAACAATTTAAATTATTTTAAATCTTTTTAATAAATTTTACAACCGATAAAATAAATTGAAAAATTTTTTTTTACTAAATTTAATAGTCGATAAAATTGTACTCATGGTTAATTTATCTAATTGACGGTACTTGGTCGAGTTAAACAGAAAAAAAAAAAATAGTAATATGTAATTATAATTATCTTTACCAGTCTTTCCTTCAGTGCATTGACAGTAAAAACCGCCAACACGATCTATACAAGTGGCGCCGTTGAAACAAGCCGCGGTGTTACAATCATCGATATTCATGCTGCAGTCAGATCCGGTCCAGCCGTTAACGCAAATGCACGAGTAGCTTCCATGTGAATTGGTGCAGGTCGCGCCATTGCGACAGAGCGAAGGACGTACTGAGCACTCGTCAACGTCAGATTCACACTGTGGTCCTGTGAATGTCGGCGGACATAGACATGCGTACTCATTAACTCTGTCCACACATGTTGCTCCGTTTTGACAAAGATTTCCTATGCAGTCGTCGATATTTTCCTCACAATGTTGACCTCGGAAGCCTAGAAAAAAAATAAAATAAATTTATTAATTAAATAAAAATTATTTTAATTGTAGATGGACCACTTGATATATTTTTTTTTCATTTAAGGGGGACCGCTAGTGTGAAATTTTGAAAAATCAATTCATTTTTTTAAAAATTATTTGATTTAAAATCAATTATTAAGATAAATAAATTTATTATTGACACTGACTGCTTGATGTCTTAGTCAAATAAATTTATTTTATTTAAATTAAACTTTTTTTTCTATTTGCCAGGTATATAATACAATACAAGGTGGATATATATATACATACAATTGAGTAAAGTAATCAAGCTAAATAAATTTATTTAGCTCATCGAACCTTGACAGCTTCACTGTCATGACCATCGCAATAAAAATCAAAGCGTGAAAATTGAATGTCAGTTTTAATTGAAAGCAAAAAGAGAAATCTTGAATGTTTGAAGAATTATTTTTTTTTTCTGAATGAAAATTAAAAATTATTTTTGGATACTATCGACATGCTGAGGAAGGAAGTTAATTAACCGCAAAATATAAACGGGATTTGATAAGAAAAGCGGGTGTTGAATTGATAAAGATGAGAGTTTAATTTTAATTTCCCCTCATGTGTATTTACTTACTACTTATTTATATGTATATATGATGAATGTATGTATATATTAATGTGTATATGGTAGTTACGATGTATTATAAAGTGTAATCATGGTTACGATAGCAAGAACGTGGGAAACAAAACCGCGAAAGTCGAGAAGATAACGAGGAAATGATACCTTCCTTCCTACCGGTTTCCGGCTTCGTTGCTTGAATGAACTATATAAGAATACCTATTTTTATAAATATATATATATATATATATATTTTTTTTTCTTTATTTGGTTTTGTTTATATTAATTTTTATATGATACATGATATATGATATATGTATTTGTTAGTAAGTGTTATAATTATCAAATTATATACTTTTATTTTTTATTTTAATTATCCCTATTCTCACAAATAAATAGACTTGCGTGAAATAATAAAATAATTAACAAGCTAATTTAGCAGCTATACGCTCGCTCTCACGTGTTCAAACTCCGCGAAATTTATTCCTAGTCTTTGTATTTTTTATTTAAACTTAATATTTTTTCCATGTTTCATGTATATATTTTACTCACTTCTCACGTCAATCTGCTCAATCAGTTGTTATAGATAATTAATTGGTTCACACTATGCAAAAATTCGTCGTGAAAAGAAAGTTTTTTTAATTTGTGGGAAATTTTGTGACGAAATTACTTAAGCTTTTTTTTTCTCATCATTTAAATTATTTTACCCGCTAAACTATTGATTCTATGAGAAAATTTATAATGACTTTTTTTTAGACAATTTAATTGTCTACTAAAATGGTCCTTATTAATTTTCACCTAAAAGCAATAGTTTACTCGTAATTATAATTTTAATTATAAAATAAAACTTTACTCCAATTTCGTGATCCAGAAGTTAAGGCAATTAGAACGTTTCTGATTTTTTTTTTCATCGTATGAATTACAAAAAAAAAAAACTAAAAATATGCACATGTAGAAAATTGAAAAAACTAAAAGTGCAATTTTTTCAAATATTTTTTTTTAATAATTTACTGCTTTGAAAAAAAATTCAAAAATTATTAGACATCGGTTAACTTCAGTATCATCCAATTTTATTGACTTCCCAATCTTAAAATTCAAATTCCGACAAAACTATCAGAGATATGATAAAAATATAGGAGATCATTTTTGTAGAGAATGAAATTTCCTATAAAAAAGATTTCAATGACTATAAGCGTGAAATGATTAGTTAAAAAACTAGACATTTAAATAAAAAAAAAAAAATGATTATGGATAAAAAATTAATGAAAAAAAACATCTGATTTGAAAGCAAGGTATTTTAAAGTAGAATGAATAAAAAAAAAATAAAGAATAAAAATGTCTTGGCCTTAGTGGGTGATGCATACCTCTCGTGGTCCATAGTTAGCTTCTAATGGCCCGCATAATTTATACCCGATAGGGCAACTTAACTATCCAATCCCCTATATGTCTACACACACTCACATACTCAAATAAATTCTGCACATATATATACAGTATCAACACATCATCTAACTAATATAACGTGTGAGACAAACTAGTGTAAATGTAGTAGAGAACTCGATACCATACACTCACTCAACTACTTAAAACTATTTCTCTCGTGCTCCTGAGGGTCCACGACTTTATTATACAGCCCAAGCTTATAAGATAACATTAATATTAACGCCGACAACTTTTTTTTATTTTTGTGTACACAAAAAAATTCACCTATGGCACATTACAGTTCGTTTTTATTTTTTTTTTTTATAATTAAATATTAAAAATTTATTTAGTCACAAAAAATAATTCTGTAAGGTAATAGCCTCTATACCCGCTCACTTTTCATTGGAGTGAGATCAAATCCCTCAATATAAATTAATAAATAAAATTAAAAACCATATTTTTTTTTATAGTTATTTTTTGAAGTTTCAAGTGTTAGAATAAAATTTAAGTTTTAAGAATAATCTTGATAATTAATTATTATTAATTTTTTAAATAAAGTCCTTGAGTGTACCCATAGTCGTTCACTAAAAGTTGTCATGTACCATTATTCGATCAACACATGGCCCTATAGTCGCACAAAGACAATATCAATTAAACTATCATAAGTTTATTGATTTGGACAAATAATTTATAAATTATATTACTTTATTTTTTCATAATATTAAATTTCATGAATTTTAAAAATATATTTAATAAGATATAGTTATAACAATTATTAAAAAATTTGACGTAACCTAAATTTAATCTAACGAACGAACGTTAAAGTAAAAAATGCCCGGCTATGCGCGATTTTGAAAACAGTCACTTAATTTAAATTCAAAATTTATTATAAAATAATTTGATACATGATATATGATAAGAGCGGGTATAGGGCTTTTTTGAATATTAAAAATTATTGTTTTAATTTTAAAAAAATTAAATTGCAACTAATAAATAATAATATTATTTATTTAAATGCCAGTAGTTAAAGTTATTGTTTATATAAATTAAAAAGTTTTGCACGATTTACAAAACCGGGTCGAATCAATTCTCATGACTATCGATACACAATATAAAACCGGTAAGAACAAAAGACACCGCTTTAATGCCAGTCACTATCGCACATATTTGCCCGCGAATTCGTTCCAAACTTTTTGCTAACCCAATAATCCTTTTATTATATTTTTTTTTATTACTTTGTATAGGAGCAGACTCAAAAACCAACAAACAACAACACTAAACTATTAAATCACCGGTTATAAAAATTAAATCCATTAACAATCAAAGTGACTATCAATTTCTTAGCCCATTAGTTCTGCATCAGAAATATTAACTCCAATAATTAAATAATAAATAAATACACAAAGTTCAAAAAATTAAAAAAATCAAATAGATGTTATTCAAAAAAAAAAAAAAAAAAAAAAAATGAAAATTTTTTTTTTAAATGAAACGAATACAAGGAGAGAGAATCTGCACTAATAATGCTCGCACCCTTATTTCCATAACCTTATTCTCGTCCTCGAGAACAATTCTTACAAATAAATTTTTTTAGCTCTCGATTTTATTTATCAGGTATCAGGTTGTAGTAATGTATTGGGAATTGGACATTGAGCATTGGGCATTGAGACCCACAAGGCCTTATAAACGGTCAATATAGAACGTGTGCAGAAAGTATTGGAGCAAGAGTGTATAGGAGATGAAAGAAAAATAAAATAAAAATAATAATCCACAATAAAAGAATGGAAACAAAATCGAATTGAACGAGACAAAAATAAATAACTATTTAAATAAAATAAATAAATAAATAATCTACGAAGTGTGCTCTGATGGTGAAGAAGAAGGCGTAGGTGCGTCGGACGGAAGAAACGAAACCCGCTACTTATAAATCAACGGCGGTCCCCCATAATTGCGATTGTCCGTAGTTATTCAGCTTCTTCCCTCAACTCCACTCCACACCACACTATATATATATATATATATACATATACATATATGTATTATGTATTATTCTTTTCTCTCTTCACCGACATCTTATCCCACCCGTTTATCCTCCTCCCACCTTCTCATCCTTCAGATCGACTACATTACACGGCATCCCTCGCGATTCTAGACCGTTCTCTTTCAACTCACTAAATAAAACCGATCCCGCTTATGTTACATTACATTAGAAGACTGTAGACTCAATACTTGCATTGAGTATTGCGCACCAAAGTACGCATATGTTATGGTTCGTTACAGATAGACACTCCAAGTACCCCAGTATCCTTCGATGCATGTGTAGCTTTTTTTTTCTCCATACATATTTGTTTTTTTTCGGTTTAAAAAGACCTTATGGTCCATTCGTGTAAGATGTATCGAGTATGAGATTTTTAAACTTGATTCCGCACTCACGGAGTAGTCACGAGCCTGTACAAAAATATTTTAGAACTGTCGGACGCATGCTTTCCTTCTTTTATTTATTTACTTATTTTTTTTCTTTTTCATTCCTTCCGGTTCTCGTGAAAGAGGACTAACGGCTTCAAAGGATTATATTTTTTTATTCAAATCCGTGTTTTCACAATATGCCGAATTTTTTCTGTACCAATAAATTTTCAATTTACGATAAAAAACCATCGACTAATTTCATTCTTTGTGACTGGATTCAAAAGTCATTTAAAATTTTTCTCATATTTAATAATTTATTATTTATCAAAATTTAAACATTTAAAAAAAATTTTTTATTATAATATCGAAAAGTCTTCTCTGTATTTTTTACTTCGAATCCATATAAAAATGTATCCTGATTTTAGTATCCATTGATTTGATCTACTTTCTTGAACATCCTCAGGTTTTTGTTACAAAGGTGTTTTTATTTTATTTTATTTGTATCCGACATCCCTTCGATACCTAAAATATAATTTGAAATCCTCGTATAGAATTTTATTTGCCGAATTCTCGTGGATGTTTCGTAAATTCTTTTTACTGAAGAGTGGAGTGCGGAGACCCGTATAAAAGTAGAGGAGCATAATCCCAAACCACATCTCTGGTTGTATCGAAAACCTATTGGGGTGTCTTTCTTGTTAAATATTTTTTGCTCTCACTATTCCTCCACCTAACCAGCATCAGCATCACCGGCACCAGCATCTCTACCTTTCTCTCCCACTACACAAACTCTCTTGTATAGATAAATTTGTGCGCGTGCACGTCCATAGACACGTACACATACACGTGGTGATTCACATATGTATAAAAGTGTCGGGTTATACACTACACCGCTGAATATACATATATATATATATATATATATATATATATATATATATATATATATATATATATATATATATGTTGTATAGAGCACGTCTATCTTTTTTCATCTCAACAATTCTCTCTTTCTCCCTCACTCAAACATACGGGATTAATATCGCGGTCTCTGTTTTACTCAAGTATTTATATTATTTTCTCTGTTATGTTGTCCCTGTCAAACACGGTTAGAGAGAGAAAATAAACGCCTCTTGGTCGGGATGAGGTGTGGCAACGTTGCGAGAGCGGGTGTGCGTCCTGAGGCGGCCCCGATAAATGGTGGGGACTGTGGGAAAATTCTCATGCCGCTGACTATGGTTAACAGTGACTCTCAATCTAGGACTTTTTTTATTTTTATTATTAAATAATAATAATAATAATAAAATATATAATAAGACCCTGCCACAAATATTTTTTATTAATTTAAATAATTCTATTATCAAAAACTAATTTTGGTTTAAACTAATGGGACTTTGGAGCATAAATGGGAAAAATATAATTTTATGAACAAATTAATGAACATTTGTATAATATTTTAAAAATAAAAATGTGGAACGCTGGTACAGTTTAGTTAAAGTAAGACACTAATAGTACCACATAAGGCCCAGTGTTCTCAATACAAGTAAAATGTATGTATAAGTATAAGGTTGACTTGGGTCTTTTTGCTTGTGACTCTCCCTTCCTTTGAGACACGAGTATGGCACCGGGTGGCCACGAGACTCACCACGGGGGTGCTGCTGAGGACTAGAGATTTTTTAGCCTTTTCAAGTTTTGCTGATCCTCAAAATAATATTTTTTCATTTTTTATTTTACCTAACTTTAACTTTAAATTTTAAAATTCTTGATTTAATTTTAATTTATAATATTTAAGAAAGTTTTGTTTATTAATAAGGTCTGAGACACGATTGAAAGAGGTTTAGCCTACTCTAGCTTTTGATCTCTATCCCTGTTCTCTATTTATGGTATAATCATTTCAACATGATATTTAGTCCTCGTTAAAGACACCTAATGGTCTACCATACCTTTTTTAACAAACTATATATATATATATATATAATATCATACACTGTACCATGAGATTGTGTTGTCTACATGTATAGTTATATTTATAAATATAGATATATGTACATATACATTAACGACAGTGAGGAAGAAGTCGATTGCGTTTAAATTTCTCGCGTTAAATTGCTTCCGAAAGTCGTTAATCTTTAATAATTTTATTATTATTAAATTATTAAGCATAAAGTTAAATTATTAATATATAAAAGCTTATAAATAATGTAAATTATATAAATATGTATGCTGTAAAAAATTTGCGTTGTGAACGCGGATTAAATCCAGAGTGAATAACTGTTTGTTTCTTTAATCCCTTCGGAGTTAAATTTACTCCAGGTAGTTTATTTTAATATTAAAATTCTGAATCGGAGTAAATGCAGATTTAAATAACCCTAATAGCACAGTTTGCTTAGAAAAAGTTTACTTTTCAAAAATTTCCTTGAATTTTCTGTCAATTGATGACTTTTCCGTTTTTGACATCAATTTGTATACAACTTGTTATACAATTTGACGTAAATTTACTACCCTAATCAGAATGAAAATTCACTACAAGAGTTGTATACAAATTGACGTCAAAAACGGAAAAGCCCAAAGTTGACCGACACCTCACGAAAAATTAATCGAAAATTTTTCTTTTCAACTTTTGCTGTCAAATTGTCAGCAAATTCGGGCAGCAAAATTCAGATAATTTCAATTGTCAAATTAGTGTCAATTTTAAACTAAAGCTGCTGTTAGGAAAAATTTTGTATGTACTCCATATGCGAAGTGATTTTTTCTAAAACACCGAATTAACTCCCGATTTTTTACAATGTAATGGTAAAAAAAATAAATATAAGACACGAGTTTTGTAATAAAATGTATGGGGGTCTTGGCCTTGATCAGTCGTCTGCGATTTGACATTTGGTGAATTTAATTAAATAGAAGACTATCGACGAATTTATAACCATATACATATATATGTGTGTATAGATGGATGGACGGATGGATGGATGGGTAGATGGTAGTAAGCGGATCGGTTTTAAGGTCCTTTGATGGCGGTTGTTTTGAGAAAGACTGAAAAGAAGAACGGGCCCTTGACAAAAATATGTGGAGATTGCGGATTGCAGGGCATGCCAAAAGAGAGCCAGACACTAAAGCAGTTTAAGATGAGGGAGGAATTGGATAGGGAGGCCAGGATAGTTGAGTAGCTAAAGAAACGACGGTTTTTAGAGTAAAAAGACTGACAAGGATGGGTAGAGGGTAAAAATAATAAAAATAAAGAAAGATTTTAGAGTAATAAGAGTAAGAAAGAGTTTAAAGTTTAAAGAGGATAGAGGATAGAATGAGAGTGAGTTGATCGACAGGACGAGTTGAGAGAAGAAAGACAGTCTAGTGAGCGGCAACAGGTATAAGACAATCAACAGGTTGTTTTCGCATGCCAGGCCGTCTTTAAGGCACGCCAACTAGTCTCTTGTTCGTTCCCGTTGCCCACCAATGCAGGAGTAGAGGGAGTTTGGCCAAAGACCGACATTTTTAAATGAAAATATATTTTTTGGTGGTTTTTATGTAAAAGGACCTCGAATGAGATTTTTTAAAAAAAGCATTAATAATAATAAATATACATATGGGGGGGGGGGGGGGGGGTAAAGTATATATATTTTATATGCATTTTAACATTTTACAGTAAAAAAGATTAGTACCATAGTAAGCTTACAATTTTTTTCACTGTAAAATGTTAAAATGTATGTATCTCATGAACAGTGGACTTTAGCAATATAAGTGTCATGAGCAATTTTGAAGAGGACAAAATTTCATAAAAGATTGGTCTTATGCATATTTTTTGTAAGATGAGCCGTTTCTTCACTATTAACAAAAATAAATGAAAAAAGTGAAAAATTGATTTTCGGAGCTTATACCATCGACATGGATCGAGTTGGAGCAAAACCGTTTTATACACTTTTAAAAAGCAAAAATTACTCTACAAATTAGAACTGGTTTGAAAACGATAGCTCGACACCGGGATAAGTTATAGTAATTTAAAATAAAAGTTATTCAATTTACATGCTTTTTAAATGGGAAAACTTTGATGCTCGAGAGGAAGTACTTAAAATTAAAATTAAGAGCTGAAGTTTTCAGGGAATTTTTCTTTCAACATAAATAAAAATTTTCTTGTGTCCGCTAAAAAAAAATAGAGCACTCTAACATATATATATTTTTTGTGAGAAATAATTATTTGAGATTAGACTCATTCATTTTTATTTATTGAGAAGAATGAGTTGCTAAAGGGATTATAAGATTAAACGATAGACTAAACAGGCTTACTTGTGTTTTTTAAACACATGATGTTTAGATTTAAGAACAATGGAGAACCTGTTCGACTGTATTGTATTATTTATTTATTTATGAACGTGAGATGTGAGTTATAAATAACTTGAAATAAAATTTTGTGGTTGATATATGAAATTTAATACTTGTATTTGTTAATATAAGAGTTCGAGTTGTAATAATTTGATGTATATCTATATCTATACATATATTTAAGAAAAAGAATAAGAAGAAGGGTTTTCTTGGGCGATTTGAGATGACCAAGACATCGATCCCGTGAGACAAGATGTTTCCAGGTCGACGGTCTGAAAGACTTGTCGTCATATCGTGGTCCAGTGGTGGCTGTGGCTCAGCATAAAATAACGAATGAACAAGACAGTGGAGAGGATGGTATTGCGGTTGGTCTTGCCGCATCATACGATACTTTAAAGATTAAATAAAATAATAAAAGTTGGTAAAGACCAAGTAGAGGATAGATTTATCGTGGTTTGCGTATATATATAGAATGAATAAGTAAAAGTAAAGTAAAGAAATATACGAATATAAGATGAGACAGAGACGCTGAGAAGCTGGAAAAAAAATAAGAAACAAAGAGGAGAGCCGGTGTCAAAACAAGAACCCGTAGGAGGTTTATAAGAGAGAAGTGAGTGCTATCACGCCCGCTTTATCTTGCCTCTAAAGAGCTTGAGAGAATGAGACGGACTTGAGAATCGAGACACACACATATACATATATTTAGATATACATGAATGTGTATGTACACCTGAGAGATTCTATAGTCTTCTAGGCTCTCCAACACACTATTCTTATTTAAAACTTTATTATTTTTATTTTACTCCTACTCCAACTCCAAGGAATACGTTTTAGTCAGTGGGTTTATGCCAAGACCCTCTATCCTTTAGCTCTTTTGACTATATAATATATCTACTCTCAACACGACTGACTCAAGTACAAAAGTGTGGGTGTGCCCTTGGTCATTTACATATATGCGTACTCAGTACTCAAGAGTCTACGCTATAGCTTCACTTATTTTAATACGTCGATCAACTTGTACATTATTATCATTACTCCTTTTTTTCTTTTTCCTTTATGTACTTTTTTTTATCCGTTAAATTATTTATAATAGTTTTTTTTTTTTTTTTTTAATTTAAATACGTGACTAATTAACTGAAATATCAAATTAAAATATTGCGCAAACGGTTTAAACGCGACACAGAAATTAACATCCGATTTAAGTAGATTATAAGAATTTCACTTGAAGTCTAAAGTAGTCTGTAGTCTAGATTTAAAAATCTTATAGTAAAGGCACGAATAGCTCGAGTTTGTCGTAAGTTGGCTAAGAAATGAGACAAAGTGAGAGTTAAAGTAAGACAATATATATATTTATATGTAGATATACATGTTTAAATCGTTATCCTGATACTTGAACATTACTAGTGTTCAATAGACATCATGAGATCGTGAGAGGGCGTGTGAATGCGTCAGTTAACTAAAACCTGGCCCTTGTAAATTAAATACTCATAAATCAATATTATTTTATTGTTTGATATTAATTTTATAAATAAATGAAATAATAAATTTTTTTTATAATTTATTAAGTTATTTATATATATGTGTATGTTGGATATATTTGTGTTGCAAAGAGCAAGTCATAGGGAACACAGTCATGGGAAATATTCGAGAAAGAAATAAAATTAAAAAAAAAAAAGAGATGGAGAAAAGCAAGGGTTTCGGTTCGACATATCAGCCTGAGGTGGTCACGAGTCCTCTGGAGAGGGCCCAGTAGAGTGGGTGGGACCCCCTTTAGCATCGTGATCTTTTTCTTTACCTCATTCTCTCTCTTTCTTTATTTATTTATTTATCTTTTTCTCTTTCGTTCTTTAAGCCCTTCCACGGCGTGGAGCTGAGCCCCCATCCTTCTCCCGCCACGGCGAACTACTCCGCGACCTCCCACTCAGGTTAAACGTCGAGTTGAAGAATCGCTTGGTAATCTTACCTCGCTATACCCGGTTATATCTGCACGCGGATTTCCACCTTTCAAAGTGAGGTGACAGTCGCGGTTTAGTCAATAGAAAATGTAGTGGGAGTACTTTGAGGGTATAGGAATATATAACCACTTGCGACATCTTATTGTCTATTTTAAATTTAAATATTATTTTAAAAATTCATAAGGTAAAAGCCCGTATACCCGCTTAGTACCATTAGTCGCTCACTTTAACTGTTTAATGCGTTTTTTATAATTTTTATAAAAAAAAATTTCAACTAAAAAAATTGTTATTGATAAATAATTATTTGCGAATCTAAATATATTAAAATATCATACATCAAATTATTTTATAATAGATTATAAATTTAAATTAAGTGACTGTTTTCAAAATCGCGCATAGCCGGGCATTTTTTACTTTAACGTTCGTTCGTTAGATTAAATTTAGGTTACGTCAAATTTTTTAATAATTGTTATAACTATATCTTATTAAATATATTTTTAAAATTCATGAAATTTAATATTATGAGATAATAAAGTAATATAATTTATAAATTATTTGTCCAAATCAATAAACTTATGATAGTTTAATTGATATTGTCTTTGAGCGATTATAGGGCCATGTGTTGATCGAGTAATGGTACATGACAACTTTTAGTGAGCGACTATGGGTACACTCAAGGACCTTATTTCAAAAATTAATAATAATTAATTTTCAAGATTATTCTTAAAACTAAAATTTTATTCTAATATTTGAAACTTCAAAAAATAACTATAAAAAAAAATATGGTTTTTAATTTTATTTATTAATTTATATTGAGTGATTTGATCACTCCAATGAAAAGTGAGCGGGTATAGGGGCTTTTACCTTAATTCTACTCAATAATTATTAATTTTTTTTTATCACTAATTTAACCCACAATCTCAGCAATTATTTAATAACCTGCATGTTTTTTGCCCAAACTACTTGATGTAATTACGGTAATTTTATTATTACACTTAAAATATTTAACTGATTATGTAGTCGCTAATTTATATATTTATATTTTTCGGTTAACGGTTAAATAATTATATTTTTAACCAGGAAAAAAATGTTGAGGTCAATAAAAATTGAGCGCCGATAATACAATAAAAATATGTACATATATAATTTGATATTGAATAATAGATATTGATCAGAGATTGATAGTTGACTGAAAGGCGTGAGTAATAAAGTGTCAAAGAGACGATGGATCTTAGCACGAGGTGAAAAATGGATTTAAGCTCCTCCTTTAAAGCAAACTCTACTACAGTACAACGAAACTTATTTGTAAGTAAAGGAGTGCCCCGTGACTTGCAGACTCAAAGTCCGCTTAAAGTTAAATCAAGTTGCAGAGAGAGAGGATAAAAGTTATGTCGGTGTAAGATGACTGAGTGAATAAATAAATAAAAATAAAAAGTAGCTTTGTTCTAAAGTTAAGTAAAAGTAAATTTACCGACCGACACATGTGAGGGCACTTATAACCCCCCCCCTCCCCCTCACTCTTACCCTTGAAAAACAGCAAGAGAACCAGATGAAGATGAAGATGAAGAGGATGAAAAGGCTCTTATACTTAAAGTTCGAGAAAAAGCATAACTAATTTACCGGAAATTGTCTACATTGTTTTTTATTTTTCTTTTTTAGGATTCATTTGCACGTAATAATTTTTTTTTCCAACTAAAAGCTTTTGCTTTATCATCGATTGATTATATTTTTTTTTGTTATGGATAAAATAAAAATATAAATATTTAAGTGATGCTGAATATTCGTGTTTACGATACCCCAATATCCTTCTCTCTGTTGTGAATAAATTTACATAGAAATTACTACTTCTATTATTTTTTAGTGTCTATAGAAACATCCAACGTCCTTTCTCTTTCATTTATAAATCGTTAGTATTCTTTAGGAAATATATATATATATTTATATATTATGAATTATGAATATTATTTATCATTTATTGAAATTAAATATGACTCACTGAGGAATTCAAACGGCTGTAAAATTTAAACTATTAAATTTACGTTAATGGCCCGTAGGATCATTTTTTTATGAAATTTAATAAACTAAAAAATTATTTATGTGCATTTTGACTCAAATTTTATTATTTTAGACGGGATATTACTTAGAAGATTAAAAAATATTTTTTTATGGTTTATTTTTTATTTTTTTTTTATCGCCGGTCCGACTATTAACAGTACGATAAAAATATATCAAAAAAAATTTTCCAAATTTAAAACAAAACTTTAAGGACGTTCTTGCGTGAGGCTTACTGTTAGATAAAAATTCAAATTTAATATTTTTGGCAAGAATGAATCAATAATTATCGTTCTTGTAAATTTCAGTGTATGTTATCGATCATTTGAAAAAATTATTAACGATTAAAAATAAAAGTTTTAACACAGAGTCTTATAGGAAACTATAACTTTTAATGGTTCAACTTTATAAAAAAAATATTATTAGAATAGACAAAGGGACAAATAATGATTCAAAATATTCTTTAATTTATGCTAATGATATAATCGTAGAAAAATAGTGTTATCGACGATTTGAATTATTTATTATTAATTATAGTTTGTAAAACTGAAATTATGACGTCACGTCATTGGCCATTTTTAAAACCGGCAACGGCGCACGATGAAAAAAAGAACATACGTTTGTAACATAGACAAAGGGGACCATAAAATTATTAGAGGTTATTTTTAAACTGTCAAAATATTTAAGTTATTTGTTTAATCGCAAGTAATTAAACAAATTTCCTTTTAAAAGATCCATTATCATTTCTCACATGATAATAATTACTCTTATTATTCTCATCTGTGATGTTTATTCATTGTATACTGACATAATATGTATATAACGAGATTTAAAAATTGCGATATTGCCGGATTTATTATAACAAAAAAATCTAAGTCAAAGTAATGTTTAATTAAGAATTTACATTTTTTACAATAACTGTCCTATAAATATTTTCGATAGTTCAAAAAAATTAATAAATTATTTGAAAATTATTGAAATATTTTCAAAAATTTAATAGCCTCGGAATTAAATTTGAAACAGTTTTCATTTGACTCATGAGTCGCGCAACAACGTCCTTGTTGGTTGGACGTCAGTCCATCAGTTTTCTTTTTTTTAAATTTAAATTTTAAAAAATGTCAGTGAATATTTGAAATAATATATATATGTAATTATTTAATGGTATGTTATAATGCAATAAGAATAAATGAAAATGAGACAAGAGAAATAAAAGTAAATGTAATAAGAATAAGAAGAAACATGGATGCCAAACAAGTTGCCGAGTGACTTACGTGTCCACGTTATGATAAATAAATCTACGCAACGCATTATGCGCCAGCTTTCTCACTGTCTCACTACATGATTAATGTACACATATATAAGTACAACCTCCACCACCTCCTACTTGTTCACAAGCTTAAAAAATAAAACTCATTAAACCTTAAAATTCCCCCACCCCTTTTCTTCGACATTAAAAAATTTCCTTTTAAATTATTTTTCTTAAAAAAAATGTTTCAGACAACTTTATCGAATGATGCTGGAGTAAGTCGTTAAGAATATCTGGTAATTAAGGTAGATAGAGATCTCCTGGTGTAAATCGCAGTAAAAGACTTAAACTTGGTCTCTTCTCCTTCGTATAAAATATATATACATATATATAAGAATCTTGGAATATATATATATATATATAGTATGGTATAGTATCGATGAAGTAAAGCCAGTAAAGGAGACTCGAGAGTGTATTAAAGTCGGTGGATTACAAAGAAAATAAGTAGAAGAGATGTGATGTAAAAGGGCGAAGGCGAGGGCGGGGGTGGAGGTGGGAGGTATATCTGCATCTCGGAAGTCTCTTATAAAACGTAAGATAGAAATAGTATAGTGAAAGAACGTCGAGCAAGCAACAGAACCCATAGGAAATAAATCAGATCGACGGAAAAGAGTTTTATCGAATAGAACGCATGAGAGAGAACTAAACAGAAATCTCTGATTTGCTTATATGTATATGTATGTAATATATATACATATATGTAGTCGATACAACAGCTTGGTTATACTACTTGCTTGTACCCGTCTCTTACTAGTGCTTTGTCTTTATCGATTTAACGCGTATACTTATTTATCTAACTCTTTCTATCCCTTGACCTATGCATCTCGCGGTTAAACGCGTGGGTTAACGGAAACCGTTACAGAATAAATTCCGACAGCGACTCCAAGTTCGATTCATCAAAATGTCTTTTAATTTATATATTATTTTTGGTTAACATAAATTATTTACAACTCAAGGATTATCGTTTGTTAAATCAAAGTATTTCGCTAAATCTATTTTATTTTGAATGTTAATACAGCAAATCAATTTTTTTTTTTTTATCTAATGACAAGTAATAAATTGGTTTGAATATTTTGTATAGATATTGAATTAATTTATAATTTATTACTGTCAAAATAAATTAAATAATTTATTATATTTAAATATATGATACTGAAGTCAGCCATCTTAATAATCTTCGCTTTTTTTTTTATGATAAATAACAGAAAAAAATTTTTTTCAAAAATTGCACCTACAGATTTTTCAATTTTCTACATGTGCATTTTTTTATTTTTTCATTTTCTGTACTTGATTCGTTATAAAATAAATCCGAAAACTATCAATTGTCTGTTAACTTCAGTTTCATAAATATATGAGTAGATAAAATAATAAATTATTTGTATTGATGTTAATTAAATATATATGAATTTTTTTAAAGTTTTTATATAAAACATAAGTTTAAATATTGTCACTAAAGGGTTTTCAAGGGTCAGAATCGTGTTCCAATTAGATGTCCAAGCTTCAATATATATATTTAAGAAAAAAAATTAACCACGTTAGTAACTTCCTAAGATGCTGTAGCTTCTAATAAGGACCGATAGTTCTCTCAAGATATCGCGGATAATATATATATATATATATATATATATATATTAAGAAGTGGGGGAGTATAAGAAAGGTAACGACACAGGGGTAGTTGTATTACGGGTAAAGAGATAGCAAAGAAATAGTTGGAGCAAAGAAAACGTGGCCCTCGATGACGAGATTAACGGTGTCCTCTTCATTTAATTCGCTAATTAGCTCCCGATAAAATTGTGTAAGGTTAAATTTAATTTGAAACCTTGATGAAAGACGGCAAGAATTTTTAACCATTAGTTTAAAGCATATGTGTGATATTACCGCTTAAGACACTGCCGCAATTAAACTCGAGTTATTATAAAACCTCGTGGGATGATGATTCATGATAAGACGCGTGTGCGTGTCAGACTACTGGCTACTTGGACAATTTGTCAGTCAGTAGTCAGTAGTAATGAGTACTGAAGATTCATATGCAAGACTGTGTAGACATTACGGAACCATGGAATAATTTTATTGATAAATATTTCGGCCAAACCCTTTTTTTAAAGGATATCTTAAATCTTTAGTTAAGCTCAAAATGATAATATGTACTAGGGTCACTTGGTTTCCCCATTTGCCTAACGATCTTACTATCTTTTGCATCGCGAAATAATGAAATTACGCTGTAAGCGAATAACCTCGAGTACACTAAACATGTATACATATATATATATATATATATTATTTGAGTAAAAGAGAAAGACGAGAGAGAGTGGGAGCAATAATCTGACCTCGACAATGAAAAAAAAAATAATAAAAGATGACGCGGAAGATAGTCGAGATTTATCCGTAGTCCATTGAAAAACAAAAGGCCAATTGATATATACCGAGTATGTGTATATATATTTTCTTTAATAAAAATTTATTTATTAAATTTAATATAGATTTAAAAAATATAATATATATGTATTTAAGTATAATGGTGAGTTAAACGAGTTTCAAGTTTACAAAAACAGCCCGGACCACGTTTATGGGAACACGAAGGCGCCGAAGCCAGAGGTCAAGGGATTTCAACGGGATATGACCTCTGTAAAAACAACTAACGTAACTACTTGCGAGCGTTGGACAGTCACCATATATTATATAGTATCTATATATGTATATGAAACCCCACGTACTGGCACCACGCAGGGCTATTGTTTTTATCTACACTACAATGATACTTCAGATGTTGCTGCTGCAAATAATCCTTACTTTATATAAATATCATTTTCTGTATATAAGGTAAAAGCCCCTATACTCGCTCAGTACCATTAGTCGCTCACTTTAACTGTTTAATGCGTTTTTTATAATTTTTATAAAAAAAAATTTCAACTAAAAAAATTGTTATTGATAAATAATTATTTGCGAATCTAAATATATTAAAATATCCTGTATCAAATTATTTTATAATAAATTTTGAATTTAAATTAAGTGACTGATTTTCAAAATCGCGCATAGCCAGGCATTTTTTACTTTAACGTTCGTTCGTTAGATTAAATTTAGGTTACGTCAAATTTTTTAATAATTGTTTTAACTATATCTTATTAAATATATTTTTAAAATTCATGAAATTTAATATTATGAGATAATAAAGTAATATAATTTATAAATTATTTGTCCAAATCAATAAACTTATGATAGTTTAATTGATATTGTCTTTGAGCGACTTTAGGGCCATGTGTTGATCGAGTAATGGTACATGACAACTTTTAGTGAGCGACTATGGGTACACTCAAGGACCTTATTTAAAAAATTAATAATAATTAATTATCAAGATTATTCTTAAAACTAAAATTTTATTCTAATACTTGAAACTTCAAAAAATAACTATAAAAAAAAAATGGTTTTTGATTTTATTTATTAATTTATATTGAGTGATTTGATCTCACTCTAATGAAAAGTGAGCGGCTATAGAGGCTTTTACCTTATTATCAAAACTTCAAATTCTAAAGATATTTTTAACTCTTGTTTGTAGTTAAGTATTTATAAATAAATACATAAAAAAATAATATGAAAAATCTATTAATGACGAAAGTAAAGTAATATAAAACTTGAGAAATGAAAAAAATTATAATAAAATAAATAATGAGGAAAAATGAGTGAATATCACGTGAAGGTAAAGAAAGACACATGAAGGTCTTGGGCAATGCCAATATATATGCAAATAATCCCTGATCGTTATTCAGATTCGACGAGGCATTGAATTAATCCAGATTTATATCGATGTTACTGCCCAGCTGGGGTGTAATCGCGCTCATATACATTTCTACATATAATACAAATACGTATCTTCATATTATAATTCACCTATTTCTATACCATACTATCTATTATTAATACTTAATCATTATCAAAACACAAACATATAAATTCATAAGTAGCTTTAACATAATGGTAAATGGCTACTTCCTTATCCTCGACATATATATCAATATAAATAAGTTTAGTAATATTAAATTATAATTTATTATTTAAAGACAAGTTTTATCACACCTTGGCAAGTTTGTAATTTTAAAAATAATTAAAATTCAAGGTCGAAAAATTGATAACCAGTTGAATTTTTATAAAATTATGTAAATTTTTATTTTTATTAAATATCCAATTTTTTATTTTTTCATTTTTTTTTTAATGTAATGATAATAATAATAAACATCTCGTGGGATTTTCATGCAAGTGCGTCACGTGAAAAGTGGACGATGGAGGCGAAGAATATACTCCTCGCCCCAGGAGGTAACTTCCGAGGCTAAGGTCACGTTCACAGCCCAACTACCGGTATATATAATACACAGGACGGCGTGAGGGAGCGTATAGTGGAAGAAAATAACTAATACCAAGACTGCTACCAAGTATACTTTGGTACCTCAGTACCCTCAGTACTAATACTCTCGACTAAGACTTATTTTCTCTCTTGTCTGCGTGGTATGCAAAATCACTGTAGCTTCTAGGCACATACTTTTACGTATCTTATATACCGCGCACTAAACTTCTGTACTGTATAGCTACTGTAATAGTTTAACAACGGATAAATAAGTGGACGTACTTTTCTCGACGGCTTCTTTACTCATAAAAAAAAAAAAAGTTTTATCAAACTAAAATAAAAATCTTTTTCATCATAATCATCATCATCTGCTCAACTATAGAGATGTAACTGGATCCTGGACTGTACAACTGTAGAGTATGAAATATAATGGAGCATATACTTCCTAATGCATAAAGACCAACAAATATATATGTATATGATACAATAATGCAGATCTGGTTCTCTTTCTCTCTACTCTACAACCCACGCGGTTATTTTTAAAATTTATTAAATATTTATTCATACCACCCATGATACCGATATCATGCCCTATAGTATTCTATGTTACGATAATATATTATATAAAGACTTGGCCAGCGGAAGACTAATAACAAACAGGATAAGTATAAAAGAAGAGGAACTAAAACTATATGCTTTGCTTTGCTAAAGTTTATGTATTTCTGCGCAACGATTATCCGTCACTGTCCTGACGACGTCACGGAAACCTTGCGGGTGTTTTCAGAAATAATTCAGTGGTTTAAGATTGCTATTGTATTGTCCATTGTATTTTCTTCATATATATGTATATGTTTATGATGCTGCATTTCAAATTTAACAAACTATACATAAGTGGCGGAAGAACAGACGATGGTTGTTAGTAAGGTGCTCGCAGGAAGAAACACGTGAGAAAGTCATTGAAAACTAATACTTTCGCTAAAAACAAATTTCTTCTTTTTTTTTTATTTTTAGCTTTCAAAAATTTTTATTATAAATATCTATTTTTTACCCATGTAATTTTAAAAAAAAAATTTACTTCAAAAATGAGAATTTGATTCGAAAAAAAAAATTTTAGATTTAGTTATCAATTAAAGTTCATTTATAAGAATCTATTGATTGCTAACTGTTATTTTACCGATATTAGAGTAATTCTATAAGTGTTCTATTATGGCCACATTTAAAAATTTCATGTACCTGAAGATCGGAAGGTTTTTCGCAGAACGAAAAAAATAAAATTTGAAAGTAAAAACTTTACTGGAAGACTCGATTTCTGAAATGTTTCACATATAGATGCTGGTATGTCAGCTGAAAATTGCAGACCACCTTCACCATCTAGACCTACTTCTTAAGCAGCTAAAGTACATAAATTTTTCTAATTTTCATTGCGCGAAAAACATTATGATTTTCAGGTGCATAAAATTTTCGGATAAAATAAGGTTGAGAATTGAAACTTTTGATTGCGGATTGAAATAAAATCACTCCGAAATAACTTGGCTGAAAAAAAACTCCATATGCGGTAATTTTTTTGACAACTTCAAAACTTCCGGTGACAGAGTAAATTTTGATTTAAATAAAATTCGCAATAACTCCGAACTCGTTCGAAATTTTTCAGTCAATAAGAATTTAAATAAATGATGTATAGTAAAAGTTGGCGGTCTTTAACAAGTGATACCACTGTCTCCATAATCCTGATAGCCTGTTCTCTGTGCTACGCAGTTCATGCTCGCGCAACGGCATAAATCTAAGCGCGGGCGCATAACCACCGCCCGGTTTGCTTCCTCGATAGACATATATATTTATATATGTAGTGTCTTAACAAAGCTGGTAGAATGTATAAAGGAATAAATTTTTTGCAGTGGAATGGGCAATAGGTACGTAGACGATATACAACACTACGAGATATTACAATGTACTAGGGAAGTAAAGAGTAAGAGTACTGTCCTACGTATAATATAAAATAAAGAAAAGGTATTATATATATAAAGTTATGTTGTGTTGTTGGTTGTTTAGTTGCTATGCCACGAGTTGAGATTGAAGAGAAGAAAGAGCTAAGTAGTAAGAGAATATACTGTATCCGAGTCCACACGTCTGTTACATTCGCAACGAATAGAACTTGAGACAGCATCTGAGTTCTGAATGTACTTTCTGTTGTATATATGTATGTATGTATGTATATGTATTTATGTATGAATGTGTAGTGTAAATTTTTATTTGTATGTAAGTTGAGGCTATAGTACGGGTATATTGGATAGTAGGGAAAGGAAAGGAACGGAATGTTTATCGACAGGCAATGGGATCCATCTACTGTGAGGTGGAGTTGGTTTCTTACGACTTAAAGCACACCGACTACTTTCCTGACCACCCTAGTTTCACCATTTGCTCATCGCGAATTGGATTCACGGGATTCAATACCTTGAAATGGATATCAATTGTCTTGGAATTTATTCTCAACTATTACTGTTATTACCATTCAAATAATATCCATTATATTTATTTTTTTAAACGGTTATTTCAAATAAATATTTTAGGTTTTGTTTTATTTAAATAACCGTAGCCTTGACTACTGACATTAGACTATTATAAGAACTTTTATGAAAAAATTTTATTTTTAAAAAAAATGTTCTGTTATATTTTTAAATAAACTTCGAAGTTTAGTCAAAATTTTTATTTCGTTTTTATAAAATTTTACTCCGATTTTTTTGATCTGTAACTTTTAACTTGAAATTGTGAGTAAACTATTGAAGATATGGAAAAATTATAAGAAACTTTTTTTGTAGAGAATTAAATTTCCTACAAAAAAGTTATCAACACTCAGATACCTAAAGTGATTCGTTTACGATTTACAATCTAAAAATCATTTAAAAAATTTTTAAATAAATTAAAACTTTCTAAAAGTAAAATAGTTCTAATTAACAAATAAATAGCGACTAATTTACGTGGGTTAATTATTTAAAATCAGTTCGATTTCTAATTACTCAAGTCTTGATCTTGTTAGCGTCATGTAAATACACAAATTAAAATTTAAAAATTAAACGAGTAAAAGTTAATCCCAGAACTGAACAATTTTTACATCCTTGTACATAAATATTCAACAAGTAATACACATATAAATATACATAATAACAGCTTAAGAAAACTCGGAAACTAAACTCAGAGCTACAAATTGAACCATTAAAACTCGCGTAAAAATTTACAGAAACTCCTACAGCGACAAAATAATATTCCAAGCATTTAATTCCTTCATGAAAGCTACAGATTTAAAATCCTTACTACTCGAACTGCCACTATTTAAATGCCCAGCTCACACTCTTTTACGAGTTTATCATACGGCAATTACTTGCAGATATTGACATCCACTAACCTATCCACTATCTTCTTTACCACTTACTCTCTGATATAATATGATACGATATGATACCAAACGAGGAGTTGTAAAAAGAAGATGATCGTCACCGTACACCGGTTTTTCTATCCACTAAAATGACCATCAAGACCCAGCAAATAAAAAGTTACAAGGATAAATATTATATTTACACGGTGTAGAAAAATCAAACCAACGCAACTGGACTCATTTTATCTGACTGGCAAACTCAGTGTTCATTAAGATACTAATAAAAATAAACAGTTAAATAATATGATAAATATTGTTGTTGCTATTGAAAAAAATATATATTAAGTATAATGGGTTGTAAGAAAAAAAAAGTACTTGGAGAAATAAAGACTGAGGTAAGAAAAAAAAATGTAAAGGTGGGGTCGCCATGGTCGTGGTTCGCCTGGGAAACATTTGTATGACAAAACGCATTGTACTGTGCGATTTATGTACATATATGTGTGGCGGGTGAGTGTGAGGGGTTTGTAGGAGTGTGTAAGTTTGTGTAGGAGAAGAAGCTACGGTAGAGTGACCCTAGGATACGAATTAACCATCCACCTCGTTGCGCGTGTAATGAAATACTCGAGCGACCCTGTTGAGTGTACCTGTTACTCCGGGTAATCGTTCTCCCCCACTATTTAATACACATATCAGTAAATTAACGCGACTACCGTTCATCATGCGTGTGTCGGATACAACAATGTTATGGGTTTACTTTTTATACATTAAATAAATGTGGTAGTGGATTTTAGTATAAGATTTTGTTGTATATTATACTCGATTGGATTAGATAGAAGATGTGATCCTTGGCAAGGAATCCGAGACGTTAAAAAGACGTGTTTGATGTTTAAGATGATAGGGAATTTTGACGTTAAGCAGACTGGAAAGTACTTATCTTGAATTTTGACAAGAAGGGTCTTGATTTTTTTTTTTTTATTCTCCTTAATACTTAAAAGGGATTAGGGATTTCCGGAATTTTGTTGAGGTTTGTTTGATACTGTGTCATTTATTTTTGTTTGATGTTAGTTTGAGATTACTTGAAAAGCTTGAATAAATAATTAATTTTTTTTTGATAAATAAATTTTTAAAAATACGATTTTCAATTTTTTTATGAGTAGCAGACAGACAAATTTCAAATTACAAAAAAATAGAGTAAATAATTATAAAAAAATATTTATCAAAAATGCACTTATGAATTTTAAAATTTTTTAAATGTGCATTTTTTAAAAATTTTATTTTATTAATTACTTAGTCTATTTATTAATAATTTAAAATTTGTCTGATATTTGCTGCATTTAAATTTAATTTTTTTTTGGCGCGAAAATAAAAATACGGAAGAAAGTAAAGAAAGAGTGTAGATTGAAATACTTTCAATCAAATGGTATTTTTATGAAGAAAATAATATAAAGTATCTTTTTATATATATGTGTATAGATATATTATATACTTTCCGTCATCTTTTGTACATAAATGAGACACGCGCATCCGTTTAATTGTTAGACAGTGCGTGAGAGTAGCAGATATGAAAGGAGTTCAAGGCAAAGATCCGTGGGAATTGACCGATACATATTTGGAAAGAGAAATGAATTTAAAAAAATATACAATTAATCGGTTTGGTGAAATTCCATTACTCAAAAGTCGAAAGAAAGCGATTTGTTATTAAATCAATTGGGTATTTAACAAGACTAGTTTTATTTCACTCAATCGTCACGACGGGAATTCGATACCAAGTGTCTTATTTTTTTTTTTTTTAAATAAAATATTTATTTACTCACCTTCTGGACAGTGACATTCGTATTCAAGTTCATTTAATTCACGACATGATCCACCATTTACACACGGTGTTGGATCACATGGTATATATTCGTTTTCGCAGTTTTGTCCTGTGTATCCCGAATCGCAGATGCATCTAAACAAAAAATATTAAATTTATATTAGTAATTAGTAATTATATATATATAATTAATAATATGATTAAATCAGTATTATAAACAAGGGATTATGGATTATATAAATATATATAAATAATAATGAAAATACGATTAGTATCAATATAACCGGAACGACGTTAATTTAATTCAACAAACAATACAATGATTGTTTTAATATGCAGATATATATCACATGTCGAAAGATATCACATGGAATATATCGAGTTTCTGTACAATATCCGTTAACGCGAAACTTAACAAATCAATGAAAATATATAAAACCTTTATTACTTTTCTCACAAGTTTCATATTCGACATTAAATAAATAATTTTTATTTTCATTTAAAAATTAAAAAATTTTTTTTTCAATAATTCAATTACGAAAAAAAAAAAAAAAAAATATGCACATTTAGAAAATGAAAAAAAAACTAGAGGTGCAATTTTTTAACTTCAGTATCATGAATGCAGCAGATATCAGATGAATTTAGAATTAATATTAAACGAGTAAATGATGAATAAAATAAATTTTCAAAAAAATGCACATTTGAAAAATTTTAAAATGAATAAGTGCATTTTTTGTAAATATTTTTTTAAAATTATTTACTCTACTTATTTATAATTTTAAATTTGTCTGATGTCTGCTTCATTCACACGTTAATTTAAAAATAAAGATCCATTTCAAATTTTCGCGGTTAAATTTAAAAATTGAAATAAACAAAATGAAATCTAACCTCGAATTGACGACGAAGAGAAGTAGTAAAAACAAAATCTTGAGACTCATTTTTATAATGATTTGAGCAACAAGATAATCCACAAAAGATATTCCTCATATTTCAAATAATTTCACAATTAATTCCATTTCCTGGGGGTTTAACACAAAACTGCATTTAACATTCAATCGATAAATATCAAAATAATATATTTATATTATCTACACTGTTATATATTTATCACTTCACTTCACTGCACATCAATTTAAATAATAATATATTTGATTAATAATCAATAATAATAATAATAATAATAATAATTAATTAAATTATTTATAAATTGATATTGCACCGTCACCACAAGTATACATCCAAATTGCACTACTTTAATAAATAAAATATAATAATCAATTATCACAGTCGAGGCACGAGATCTTTGTATTGTTAATTTTTATTTTTTATTGTAATATATCGTAATTATTATTTTAAAATTTTAAAAATTATTACTTTATCGGAACTGTCATGTTCCGAATCGATACTGCCTCAACATTTTTATTTATATTTTTTAAATTGTACAATTTACTTTTTATCCGTTTTCACGGTTTTTAAATTCCGCGTCAACGCGCGGAAAATTATTATTTTTAACTTATGGCGGTCAGTTTAATAAAAAATTTAAATTATCACACAGCGTTTTTTTTCACTTTATCCCTCACTCACATTTAAATTTATAGCTGTCGATAGAATGGAGATGATACTCAGTATAATATCTCACTCATATATATGTATATATATATATATGTGTTTTTTTTATTTTCTCTCTCGAGGCTCCTAAACTCGTTCAAATTGCCTTTATCCTGTATTACAACGTATCAACGTGGTATCCATGATAGTTATAACGGGGGTCGAACACACACTACGTACACTATTAAGATAATAATAGTTGCAATAATAAAAATAGTTATTAATAATGTCAAATATCAATAACTAAACACTGGACATCTGTCACTTTTATCCAAATCTTGTAAATTTTAAATATTTATCCATTGGCGCTAAAGTTAACTCCGTTTTGAACGATGGACGATTATAATTAAATTACTTTAACTGGGTAATATTAATTATTAATTTAAATAGTGTCATGTCACATTACAATGTTAATTAATCTACTTATTGAAAAGATAATATTATATTTTAAAATAATAATATTTAAAAACCGGCGAGCGTTACAACACGCAAGTGACGCGCTTGGGGTTTCGAGACCGACTAACGCGACACGTTCCCGCGCACTTCAACGAGATGGCGCGTCTGCGCTCGTCTTCCTTCGGGTAACCTCGGAGTTGAGTCCCAATCCCTACTCTCCACTAAATTTTATTTACCCTCTCTTTAGTCCTCTTTGTAACATTATAATATTTAATAATGAGTGTGAATGTAGCAGACATAAAACAAATTTTAAATTATAAATAATTAAAATAATATTTTTAAAAAATACAGTTATTAATTTTTTAAATACGCATTTTTTAAAAATTTTATTTCATTAATTATTTAGTTTATTTATAAATAATTTTAAATTTGATGTCTGCTGCATTTACACTCATTATTTATGATCCTGAATTTAGAAGACAATTAATAATTTATGAAATTTTTATTTAAACAATTAAATTTAAAAAAAAGAAAACTAAAAAAATGCACATGTAGAAAATTTAATAAACTATAGGTGCATTTTTTAAAAATATTTTTTTTTTCATAATTTATGGCTTATAAAAAAGTCGAAAAATTATTAGACGTCAGCTGACTTCTGTATCGTAATATTTAAATTTACAAAACGAACTTTGTTATTGTTGGCTAAGTTTTACTTTAAATATAATTTTCACTTGTTTGTTAGTATTATAAACTAAAGTAAAAATTAAAGGTGTGCGCAGGGTGAAAAGTTTTCGGGGGGCGTTTTTCAGGGGATTTATAATGGACAGGATTCTTTCGTCCCCTATAACTGCTTTTTTTTATGTACATACTGGGGTGTAACTAGAATGGATACGTTTTTACCCTTAACTTTATAAGTTAACTCGGGGTCGTCTTTTAATGTTCTGCATAACATATATGTATATATAAATAACACAGTGACAATCACGGTGGTTCTCATGTCTCATGAATTTGAACAGTAAAAAAATTTATAAACATTTTAAATAAATTATGATAAATTTAAAATTATAAATTAACAGACGAAGTAGTTAATAAAACAAAATTAAAAAAAAATGCACATTTTTTAAATTTAAAAATTAATAAGTGCATTTTTTATAAATATTTTTTTAAAAATTATTTACTCTGTTTATTAATAATTTTAAATTTTTCTCTGCTATATTCACCCTCATTATAAATATACAATATTGTATACATTTAACTTAAACATTTATAGGTACGTAAGTTATGTATGTAAAAATTATTTGAATATTTATCATCTCAACAGTGTGATGTTAAACATTCGAAGCATGTGGTAAGGATTCAAGTGATTAACAAGAATGACAAAATAAACCGGGTAACATGTTTATGCGAATTTAAGATCGAGTGATTCATATTACGTATATATATATATATATATACATTTTGAAATGAAGAAGATATGAATAGTAGACAAGTAAAGCAGCGTTGGCGATGAACGCCGAATTGGCCTCGACAAAATATGTCAGGCTGATGCGAATGGAAGAGAACCAGTCTTATATATTATATAGTCCTCTCCCTCTTTGCCTTAATACTTTACTTTGCTTTCAAACCAGACAAGAGTTCTCTTTTCTCGTTGGGCAGTTACAGGGACGGATGCTGATTTTTGTGTCCACTGGCGCCATATTACTAAATTCTATAACTTTTATATAAATGTATTATTTAGTTAAAAAATTGTTTCCGTTATTTACATATATTTTTGTTAGTGTGCATAATTAATTATTGTCCCCTAGTAGGGCTAATTAATTAGGCACGCGATTGAGCTTCCTATGCCAATTAAGACCTCAGTGTCTAGTTTTAATGGCTACCGACGTGCGAAAGACCTGTTCCTTTACTCTTTTTGCTTTGTATATTCGTCTGTACCTTTTGAATTATAATTTATTATATTTTTTTTTCATTATTATTTATTTTAATCATGTATGTGTAGGATACAAAGCGAAATACGAGCCTTTAAATTCGATTTGCATTAAATGGAATAGATCAAAGGGTCCTTTTTTTGGTGGTATAGATTTATCTTGGGCCCTTATTCACAGGTTTTATATTTTTAGACTGAAACATGATCGAAGCTCGTAATTAAGCCTCGATGGATCCAGTTTTGTCATTAGCGGTACAAGTAAAAATTAATACTCAGCCGTTAAAAACTCCTTCACTCATCCTGAGGGCCTCTTTTTACCTCGCCGGCTTTTGAAAGAAAAATAATTATAATAAAAAAAAAAATTAGATGATGTTGAATTGCGAAAAATAAAAATATGAGCTTCTATAATACGAAAAATAATAATAATATAATTTTATGCTGCACACAAATTAATAATCTGGCTTAAAAATACTGGATTTATATCAACTCATATCATCAGGATTTTTTTTTCTACTTTGAGCGTTAAGACATTTCATATAAATAATAAATACTCAATCTATTTTTTTTCTCAATCATAATTAACTAAGAACGAAAGGAATAATAATTACATTAAAGAGCAATATGATAAATAGAAACTGGAAATTAATTACTAGACTGAAATATTCGGAGTTATACTTCGTTTTAAAACTTATTGATGATATGATAGTTTTCTTGGATTTACTTAGATCTATAGATTGAATGATAAACAAGAGGTTAAATAAACTCGATTAGTAAATGATCCAACCACTGGGAAGAATTATGTGACACACGGCCCTAAATATAACCTTTTAAATGTGGTGAATAAGAAGTATGGAAACTTGAATTATTTTGGTGGTAAGGTAAAAGCCGTAATACCCGCTCACTTTTCATTGGAGTGAGATTAAATCACTCAATATATATTAATGAATAAAATTAAAAACCATATTTTTTTTATAGTAATTTTTTGAAATTTCAAGTATTAGAATAAAATTTTAGTTTTAAGAATAATCTTGATAATTAATTATTATTAATTTTTTAAATAAGGTCCTTGAGTGTACCCATAGTCGCTCACTAAAAGTGGTCATGTACCATTACTCGATCAACACATGGCCCTATAGTTGCTCAAAGACAATATCAATTAAACTATCATAAGTTTATTGATTTGGACAAATAATTTATAAATTGTATTACTTTATTCTTTCATAATATTAAATTTCATGAATTTTAAAAATATATTTAATAAGATATAGTTATAACAATTATTAAAAAATTTGACGTAACCTAAATTAAATCTAACGAACGAACGTTAAAGTAAAAAATGCCCGGCTATGCGCGATTTTGAAAACAGTCACTTAATTTAAATTTATAATCTATTATAAAATAATTTGATGTATGATATTTTAATATATTTAGATTCACAAATAATTATTTATCAATAACAATTTTTTTAGTTGAAATTTTTTTTTATAAAAATTATAAAAAGCGCATTAAACAGTTAAAGTGCGCGACTATAGTACTGAGCGGGTATACGGGCTTTTATTTCTCTTTCTAGTTTTAAATCTGCAACTAAAACTCTACTGAATAATTGTTAAAGTCTATTGATATGTTGAAAAATTAAAAGTGTAATTTTCTTTTTTACATATATTATAAACAAGTCAAAGCATCTGTATGTGTCATTTATTAATTGCAAATATGCGTCAAATAAATAAATAATTATATAATTTTCATTATTATTATTATTATCTAATTGTTTAAATAAATAAATTCTTTCAAGTAATTTATTAATATGAAAATATCTCACGCACTGGACAAGTGATTGAATAAAAAATAAATAAAATATAAAAAAATAACAGTAATTAAATAAATAGTTGTATACAGTTGAGAAATAATATTTTTTATAAGTAGTTCATATAAATATATATACATATGTAAACGTAATCACGCAATTCCGTTCTACTTTACATAGAATGTCTGTATTTTTTTTTGTATTAGGAAAAATTTTTTATGTAACGTGAAAATAATTTAACAAGGTTCATATTTATATATTTATGTATTATTAAATATTTATATGTTACAAGTTTTTTTTAATGACTTTTTTTAGTGGAGTTTTGTAAAATCGGTGTATGGTAAAATGAAAAAAAAAAAATTGGTAAAGGCGTTTAACGTTTAATGTTTATTACGCGTGACGTAATATGTAATATTGAGTGAACCAAGTGTAAGAAATATAAATGTAGGAATATAATACGCTTATTGACGGAATGGAACCCAGGAACGAGCGCTTTCCCACCGTAATTGTTTGAATTGAAGCGACCCAATAATCATTACGTCACTTATTGTCATCATTGTTCTTGTTTCGATGTTATGAATTTTATATTTTTTATAGTTTTTCCGGGCGCATGATTCATATATTTTTTTTTTTTAATGACTACTGCGGTTTCAATTAATTAATTAGCAGACAAAAAATTAAAATTTTTTTAGCACTAATTTAAACGCTAGCTTCTGAACTATTAATACTCGAAAAAAGTCATCAAAAACTTTTTTGTAGCAAATTAAATTATCTACAAAAAAAGGTCTCTTAGTATTAAAACGTAAAATTAATACTTTGGCGGGAATTTAAATTTGAATTTAAAAAAAAAATCTCGCGACGAGTTTTCAAACTTTGAATTGAAATTATGGCTCAAGTATTGAAAATATGATAAAAATATATGAAATAGTCTTTGTAGATAATTAAATTTAGAAAAAAAAATGATCCTTTGACTTTTTATTTAAAATAAATATTTTTAAAGTTAGAGGCATTTAAATAATAAAAATAAATTTGGTAACTATAAATATAAAATAAATCATTTCTTTTCATCATATTCTGACACCTTGAATATGTCAATATAAATAATATTTAAACAAACATTGCGTTAAAATATAAAATAAGATAAACTTTAAATATAAGGTCAAGATCTGCAGACACATGAAGACATGAATGACTTAATAGATGTAAAAAAAGAAAGAAAAAAAAAATAATTATTTATAAGTAGAAGAATAAATCTCACATATTTCTTTCGATAACGACTTTATAAACTCCAGTGACTTAATGTACGTAATATCTGTCATGTAGATTTAATTATGGATTAATAATTCATAGAATACCGTTGCAGATAAATGAGTCAACTCTCGTCGCGGCCATGAAGGCTTAATTCAAACAAAAACCGCGATTTAGTCGTCTTTAGTCAAATTAATTCAAATTATATATATATATATATCTACATACATATATATACATAATGACGACCTATAAACAATATTAATAATGATAAATGAAAAAGGTAAGGCGTTGTCAATTATTATTGACGGGCGTGTGCCACGATTATTGATAGAAGCGGTACATCGGCACGCCTGAAAGATAAAATAGTCCATAAGCATCAATTACCCACACCTATTTAGATAATCTTTTATTTTTGCCCTCTTCACCTACTTGTTACTATCTTCATAACAGATTTAACTCTCAATATTATTCATTATCATTATTATTATTATTGGTACTTTCAATACTCTTGTCATCACTATCAACCTTTTTAATTTAAAATATTAATGAGAATTTTGATTGTTTTAAACCGTAGTGAAAATCTATAGGTTTGAGAAGAAAGTGTTTCAAATTAAAAATTTAGGAAATTTAATTTGCTACAAAAAAGGTTTGAATGTTTATTAACGCGGCTCTGATATTGTTTGAGTTATAGAGAATTATCTTAAGGGGGATCGCTAGTGTGACCGCCTGAAAAAACGATGATTTTTGTGAATTTTTTTTAAAGAAAACTACTGCATGGAATGATTTAATGTTTTAAGGGTAGTTTTGTGGATATGAATGAATACTGGATAAAATTTTTGGACCAAAAAATTCAAAATTCAACGAGTTATTCACAATCTCCTGCTCAAAAAAAAGTCCACCCACTGCAGTGATAGAGACCTTCACAGTCCATGAAATCAAAAAAACCAAAAAGTTTATTAAACTAGAAGGTATTTCCCGTACCATGGCCCTCGGGCTAAGAAAAAAATTGAAATTAACCCTTAATGGTCACACCTCATCTAGGCCACCTAACGGCCACACGGAGTAACTTCCTTTTTTTTTAAAGTTTTTGACGATTTTATTTAAAAAGGTATAAGACCTCTAATTCCACTTTTTTTGAATCCTAGGGTGACTAGTCACCCCATGTGGCCGTTAAGCGTTAAACAATATGGCGGAGTTTTAAGAGAAATTTCAAATTTCGCGCGAAAATTTGGGGATTTTTGGCCTGGCAAAATTACATTTTTGATTTAATCAAAAAACTGAAAGTTCATGTTACATAGAAACATATATAAAAAAAAATCGCAATTCAAATCAAATCGATCAGATGATTTGTCTTCAAGTTATAACTGCGGAAATTATAAAAAATGTATTTTTGAGAACCGATAAGCGGCTGCTCTTCAGGTGGCTGTAACTCAAAAAAACTATTCGAGAAATGCACGAAATTGAGGTATGTTATTTTTTAAGACATAGACTATTTTTCAAAATTTCACACTAGTGATCTTCTTCAAGAAATTAATTTATTTAAAAATAATCAGAATTTAAAATTTATTTTTTTACTTCAAATTACGATTACGTCAAAATAATATAATGTACTAAAAAATGTTACGGAATTTTTTTTTTAAAGAATTTAACTACCTAGTAAATTGTCTATATATATATATATATATATATATATATATATATATATATATATATATATATATATATATATATATATATATATTTGTCATATCTATACACGGCTGACAAATTTCAAAACATAGTAACTGAAAAAAATAAAATTTTTGAAATATGAATTGAATCATGTTCACAAGACTCCAATGGAACTAAAAATACTAAAAAGTCAATTTTGAAAAATTTGTATATTGATATTGGACGGCCGTATATTCAGCAAGAATTTCCATCGCGTATAAAAAATTTTTAAATTTATATTTTAAAATGGATAACAAAAAAAAATTAAATCGACCCCCGGTTAAGAAAGGGAGACTACTGCTAGTTTATACATAAATGCATTAAAATCTTTAAATATTTATTATTTAAATATTTATTAGTTTTCAAAATTAAGTAAAAACTTGTTATTTTTATAATATTTATCATTGATCTTTATATTCTTGCCTAATGTATATACATATATATAAATATAAAGTTGATTTTGTAAAACTGTTATATTTAAATTTTTATAGAGTTACTTTAGCTAGATTTATTTATATGGTAATCATATGGATGAATGTAGAATACAAGGCGACAATTTTAAATTACAAATATGACATTTTTATTATTATTATTATTTTTTTCTCTTTTAAATATTAAATTACGTAAGGAATATTATTAAGGTAAATACCCTCATAATATAACAAGTTTTTATTTTTATTATTACTTTTATTTGCATGAATTTTTTTACAATATAAATGACGAAATGAGTGATGGCAGTATTAATTCTTTTTACTGCTTCATTTATTTCTTATCTTCCTCAACTATTTTTATTCTATTATCAGAAAGTAATTAAAAATAATGTACATTTTGTCAAGAACACTTTGATCTTGGACAAAATTTTATTAGTTTTTATTTTTTTATTTTTAGTATTCTTTATCAATTGTAACGAGAGTCGTGTTGAAAAAAATCGTCTATAGAGTCGTTTAGGAGTTTTTATTTTTTTTGTTAAATTGAATTTTGAAAATGTCAAAAATTATATTAATTAGTTTCGTTGCATTACTTATTGCAATTATTAAAAATAGTGAAGGGATGCCAAATTATGAAGAAAATTTTTCAAACGAGTATAAAAATTCAACTGAGGATCCAAAAAAAATACATTCATCAAAAATACTCGAAGGGATAATTAAATTAACGGCATATTTACAAAACTCTATTGATTTGATAATGGGCGCATTGGAATGTATAAAAAATTCAAAGGAATTGACAGCAAATACAAATGAATCTGTAATTAATTCTGATAAAATGAAAAATTTAACTGAAATTAAAATTTTTAATGGTAATGATCTTATTGAAGCAACGACGAATGGAAATAAATCTTCAACTAATTTTGATGAATTTGAACATGATGACAAAATAAAAAATTGTAGTGCAAGAGGAGGATCAGTAAGTATTTGTTCACAGAGAAAAGATTTTTTGGCGCCAGAAAAATTTCGTACTGTGAAATGAAGACAAAAATATTCTTAGGATTTAAAAAAATTTTTTTCGCGCCAAGAAAATTTTCGTTTTTAATTTCTTTAGCCAAAAAATTTTTTAGAGCAAATATAAAAATGTTTTTGGCGGTAAAATAAAAGAAGGGTAAAATAGGCCAACTAAATTTTTTTGCTATTTCTAGTTTTGTATTAAAATGTAAAATTAATATAACCCAGTCCTCCATAGAAAAAAATTTAATGTGGGGTAAAATGGGCTGTTAAAATAAAAGTTTATTAAACTTGAATAAAAAAAAAACTTCATAAAAATGTACACGGACATTTAAAATTTGTAAAATTTTCTTTCAAAAATTAGATTAAGTCTTAACAGAATAATTTTTGAAAATCTATAAAATTTTGAATAGTCCAATTTTTTCACTTTCCCTTTTTTTCTCTTGCAAAATTTCAATCATTAATTAAAACTCTATCTATGATTTGTTTCTAGTGCTCGAGTATCGCATCTCCTGGAACATCTGAAGTATGTTGCCCTAAACATACTTGCGTACCAATATCATTCGGATCTGGAGTCTGTGTCTAATTACTCCACCATAATTAAAATAATAAATTCTTCTACTGACTAAACATATTTTTCAAAATAACTTGAAATATTATTTTGTCAAAATTCCGAGAAACAGTAAATTTTTTTGTCAAAATTAAAGTAAATGTTTATTTGGCTGAACAACTAGATTTTTAATGAAAAATAAAAATTCACGGCACAAAAATTTTTTAAACAAGTTGTATTATATTTAAAAAAAATTGTAATATTAATATTAATATTACAATTGCGTAGTGATTAAACTAGTCGCGATGAAACACAGTGACTATCAAGTTTGCACACTTAGTTTAAGAGAGCATTTTATGGAGCTCGTGGGAGCAGGATCTACAGTGGCTTCCCGACGTGTCTCATTGCGGGCACGTGAGTGCAATCGGTCAACGGATAGGTATATACTATATATACTACATATATGACTAACTATCGAAGATAACTATGCAACTAACCGTGTAACCTATGAGTCTATATATACCCTCAGTCGACATAAGGTCATTCGATTTGCTATAATTATTTAATAATACGTTCAAGGGAGTATCGGGACCAGCTATACCAGCTTTAGGTCAACCTCTGAAGTGAATTAAAACCTAAACAATCAAGATTAAATTTTTTTTATAGATAATTCAATAAATAGGTGATACAAATTACTTGATATTGCTTTGGATAAATATCTATTCTTTTTAAAAAAGAAAATTAAAGGAATTATTTTTGTAGGAAATTATTTTAATTTTCTATAAAAATTTCCTTGACGATTTTTGGTATCATTGATAGTTAAGTTATGCACTGAAAACAATAAATATTGGTCCTAAATAAATCAATTTATTGGTGACTTCGTTTGGAATATTTCTTAGGGGAGACCACAAGTGTGACCGCCTGAAAAAACGATGATTTTCGGGAATTTTTTCAAAGAAAACTTCTGCATGGAATGTTTTAGTGTTTTAAGAATATATTTGTGGATATGAATAAATGCAAGATAAAATTTTTGGACTAAAAAATTCAAAATTCAACGAGTTATTCATAATCTCCCGCTCGAAAATAAAGTCCCCCCACTGCAGTGATAGCGACCTTCACAGTCCATGAAATCAAAAAAATCAAAAAGTTTATTAAGCTGAAAGGTATTTCTCGTGCAATGACCCTCGGGCTAAGAAAAAAATTTTAATTTAACAAAATGGCGGAGTTTTTTTAAAAAAAATTCAAATTTCGCGCGAAAATTTGATAATTTTTGACCTGCCAAAATTACATTTTTGATTCGTTGAAAAACTGGAGGTTCACTGTAGTATGTTATTTTTGAAGATATAGACTATCGATACATGCAAAAAAAATCGATTTTTTCAAAATTTCACACTAATGGTCCCTTTTAATGACAAATAAATATATTTGGCACAACTAAATATGATATATTTTAGTCAAATAGTTTCATAACTTGACTGAAATATATTATTTATTTGTGGTAAATGATATATATTTGTGGAAAAAATATTCAATGTTTGACGAATAACGAAAATATAGCGATACTTAACATATATTTAAATCGCATAGCCCAACTAATATTTATTACCCGTGATTGGATCATTTCTTTACCACAAATAAATATTTTTTGCAGAGTGTCATTGAGTCTTTTACAAATGATTTTATTAAAATTTTTCAAGTTTCAAAACTGGTGCCAAAGTTGCCAAAAATTTAACCTCTACCCTATTTAAGATCAAGAATATAACAAAACTATCAAAGACATGATAAAAAATTCACGTCAATCATATTGGCAATTAAATTTTCTAAAAGAAAGGTCTCAATGATCTACAGCGAATAACCAATACTTAATAAGATATCATTAAAAATTTCAAAATAATTTTATTTATTTACCCATACAATCGAATTACCTACTATTTGTTCATTTCACCGGACAATTACTTCTTCAAAGCAACATCAAATCGAATTATCTATAATCAATAATGATCCATAAGATTGTCCACCCGCGTCATCATCCATCGGTTATATGGTTGGTCCATGATAAATCGGTAATTGCAACAAAATCAAGCGACACTCCTGTACGATTTAAATCCAATGACGCAAACTACTCAATATTTTTTAGTCTTTTAGTCTTTTGTACCGAGCACCGAGTACCAATGTCTTTTATTGTTCACCAGTATAATTTACATAGCTTTAACGTCGTACTTAGAGTTGTACTCGAGGAGAAAACCCATTACCTAGAACACTAGGTCTATCATCTGTGGTGATCATGAAAGATTGCCCCCGCAAAATAATAAAATAATAAAACAACAAGGATTTTTTACTAAGTAATCACCGATGTTAAACTACAAAATAACGATAATGAAAAACCAATAAAAGTATTAGAGTTCAAGGGTAATAAGTAGTTGTAAATAAAAAAATATATAAAATCTAAATGAAACCTTATTCGGTAATGTTTAAGAGAAAAACACAATTTAACTTTATAATATATTTAAAGTTATTATATTTAAACTTACGGACGAGTACTTTACTCACTGGACATGCGGAAGCTGTTTTATATTTGTGGTTTATATAATAACTATTCGGTTTAACGTGTTGTTTTAACGATGTAACGTATAAAAGGATCAACGTTAAACGTCTTTTTAAATATGTACTTTGAAACAACGTGTAATGTCTGCCTTATATATATGTATATATATTGTATATTGTTGTGGTGTACTTACTTATATGAGCCTGGTGTATTATGGCAGGATCCGTAAATACACGGATCGCGATCACACTCGTTGATGTCGTCGGCGCATGTTGGTCCGGCAAATCCTAACGCACATTTACACTGATATCCATTATCAAGTGATTGACATTCGGCGCCATTTTTGCAGGGGGATGATGAACAGTGATCTTGTCTTTCACAATATTGCCCTTGAAAATAAAGTATTTTTATTAGTAAAATTAATTAAATATGAGATAATTATGTACAGGTCATTCTTATTTATTTTCAAATGAAAAATTATTTTTTTTTTCAGTGGATTTATAAAATTAATTGTCATGATAACGTAAAATAAATTTTATCAGATTTTAAAAATAATTTAGAAATTTTAGAAATTATTCAAATAATTTTTTGTATAAATATTTTATGATCCTAAAGTTAGTAAACAATTTACAAAAAAAAAAAAAAATAAAAATATGCACATGTAGAAAATTAGAAAACTACAAGTCCAATTTTTTTTAACATTTTTTTTTAATTTATCGTTTTTGAAAAAATTCAAAAATTATTAGACGTCAGTTTCTTTCAGTATCATAATACTTTAACGTAAAAATTTTTTATCGTTTCATGTAAACATTTGTATAAAAATTGGCGGGAGAGGGGAGCAAAATTGGGCACTTAAGGACAAACTAAGTTTTCGAGGACTCAAATACGTTAAATCGTTTTTTTTTCTTTTTTAATGATATTAAAAGTAAATAAAAAAATTTTCATTTTTGTGGGAGTACCCTTCAAAAAGGTGAAAAACAAATTTCTGGATGTTAAATAAATTTTTTTGCAAGTAATTTACAAAATTATATTTTACATAACTATTGGATGCAAAGAAAAAAAAAATTTCATAGTTTTTATCATAAAAAAAAAAATCATTAATATTTTTCTGACACTCGATTTTTGAAAAAGTTTAACAAAAAAAATTCGAAATAATCATCAATTATATTTACAAAAATTAATTTTGAATGTTTAAAAAACATTTTTTTTTTTAATTTTTTTATTTATAAAATTTTTCCATTTACATTTCGCCCCCTCGACCCCTATGGATTTTTTCCATCAGTCTACTAGAAAATAAAATAATTTTTTTAAGAATTCGATACCTAAATATTTTGAGTTTTTATATCAGAAAATTAGTGAATCCGTACTTTTGTACAATAAGCAAAAATAAATAACAAAAGATAAATAAAAAACAATTATTTATAAAATTACAATGGCACGTGTTTCTTTATAAAATAAATCTATAATCTAAACTCTAAACTCTGGCTACTTAAATAATTGCTAACGAGGCGGCTTGCGGCAAATCCTTTGTATTTAATCCTGTAGACCATACAATCAAGGGGTTTGCTTCCTTGTGTATAAGACACTAACACTAGTACGAAGATACTTAAAAGAATTCAACGTATACAGTAAAGTATCGTGTAATTAGTTTCGCTAATCAGCAATATCCACCAAGATACTTTATTCCAACAATCTTAATCCGTTATCTTGATTAATTTTTGCTTTAATCATTAAACAGGTGAATTATGCTTCTTATAAACCCTTTAACTATTTGAATACAATCACTTTAGATTTTTATATGACTGATTATAAACATACAATTTATAAACATATATTGAAAAATTTCATTATGCAAAATATTTATTTCTCACGTAACTTGCAATGTTTATTATTATCTGTTTTTTATATATTTCAATTAGTGGAGATCCGGTCACACCTTATTAGTTATCACACAAGATAATTATTACAAGAATATAATAATGGTATTTTATATGATCAAGTAATCAGCATCAACTTTGCCTTGAATTAGTAGCCTACGCAAATCACAATCATAGATATCCATTTGTATTAATAGAACGTTAATGCATATAATTATATTTACATATATATAATTTATCATTCGATTATTTTATTTTTTTTTCCGATGTATATATAGACATTTTTTTTTTATTTATTTGTTTTTTAAATAAATATTACGAACAAGGTCCTGCAACTCATGCAATTTTATTGGCATGATTCATCAATTTAATCTAGATTGCCTAGAAAATTGTACGCTTCATTAAATAACAAGTATGTAATTTAATATATAAATAATATTTACTTTCAAGCAGTTATTTATGTAATTTTTTTATTTTAATTGATAAAAGTGAAAAGAAAAATAAATAAAAAGAAAAGTTTTTTTGATAAATTTTAAATGAATAATTTCTTTGTGATATTTTTTTTTTTTTGTTTTTGTTATTAAAAATAAAATGGTATACCTGTAAAGCCAAATGTACAAGAACAAGTGTAGTCTTCAAGTGAATGTAGAATACAAGAGGCGCCATTTAAACATGGAGATGAATCACATGCATTATCAACAGCGATTTCACAAAGACTTGCACTGAAACCAAATGGACAGTCGCATGTAAATGATGGTGTACCAATCGGATTTTCTTTTACACGACAAGAGCCACCATTTTGACATCTTGGTCCTTTGTGACATGGATTTAAATGTTGACAGTACTCTCCAACAAATTTTGATGTACAGCTGAAACAAAAAAACAAATAAATTATCCACCATTTTTTTAAAATGTGTTTATTTGAATAAGGTAAAAGCCCGTATACCCGCTCAGTACTATAGTCGCGCACTTTAACTGTTTAATGCGCTTTTTATAATTTTTATAAAAAAAAATTTCAACTAAAAAAATTGTTATTGATAAATAATTATTTGTGAATCTAAATATATTAAAATATCATACATCAAATTATTTTATAATAGATTATAAATTTAAATTAAGTGACTGTTTTCAAAATCGCGCATAGCCGGGCATTTTTTACTTTAACGTTCGTTCGTTAGATTAAATTTAGGTTACGTCAAATTTTTTAATAATTGTTATAACTATATCTTATTAAATATATTTTTAAAATTCATGAAATTTAATATTATGAAAGAATAAAGTAATATAATTTATAAATTATTTGTCCAAATCAATAAACTTATGTTAGTTTAATTGATATTGTCTTTGAGCGACTATAGGGCCATGTGTTGATCGAGCAATGGTACATGACAACCTTTAGTGAGTGACTATGGGTACACTCGAGGATCTTATTTAAAAAATTAATAATAATTAATTATCAAGATTATTCTTAAAATTTAAATTTTATTCTGATACTTGAAACTACAAAAAAAAACTATAAAAAAAAAATATGGTTTTTAATTTTATTTATTAATTTATATTGAGTGATTTGATCACTCCAATGAAAAGTGAGCGGGTATAGGGGCTTTTACCTGTAACTTTTGAACCGTCAACTTTTGAGAAAAATTCATTGATACCTTTTGGTATAAAATGAAATTCTCAACGAAATAAGTCCTTATAAAAAAATCGCTAAAGTCAACGGTTTAGATATTAGTTTAACTAAAGTACATATTTATAAAAATTAAGGGTTTCTTCACTTAATAAAATAAAATTTTATTTCATTTACGAGTTTTTTTTAAAATTAAATGCGTAGAAAATTAAAACCAGATGGCTATTAAAGAAAACAATTCAGGTATATTTTTTCCAAAGCAGGAAGAAAATGCGCATATGTTGCTGGGCATATAAACCGACAGACAGAAAACTCCAAGAGCTCGGTCTTTTATTTACCTAGAGCATGATGCGTACACAGTAAAACAACGCGGCCGCGAATCAATCACGATTCAGTGGCAATAAAGTTCTACTCTCGTCCAGCTGCAGCTACAGCCTCCATTAATACAACCGCAAAAAGGCTCACAAAGTTGCATTATCCACATCAACCTTAAGGGAAACTTATAGACACAACTATGCCTTTTTTATTCAACATAACCTTAATCCTCACTTCTAACTGCTTATTACTTACTACGTACTACTTTGAGACCCGCAAACTACTTAGAACATTTTTTCTAACGATTTTACCCGTTAATACCCCCAGCATTCTTCAATATCGAATACAATAAAAATTTTAATGTAACACATTTTTACTTTACACTTGTTATTACTATTTTTTATTGTTAATAGTAACAACTTCCATTAAAGGGTATGATAATTCAAAAGTTGATTCCTTGACTGTAACTAGCATAAAGTCTTGTTAAGTCTGTTGCAGAGAAGTTATCATGATCATGAAATAAATTTCTAGTTGAAACGGACTCTTAAAGTCCTTCCAGAAAATTGTACACCTATCATAACTCAAAAGTTTTAATGATAGCTATAAATAATGGAGAAAAAAAAAATCAAAATGTCTAAACATAAAAGACAAGTCGCTTATATATGTAGTGAAGATAAAAAAATTTTTTTTGCACACCTCGAACGCGAAGCGGAGAAAGTGCTCTGTTATCATCAGAAAAAAAAATCGCAATGCACTCAGCTTAAATTATTTTCACTAACTTTATAATGTACGTTTATGGTCAGAAAGTATACTATGGCAGGAGGACATTCTCTATAAGTTTATTTATTTAGAGTATAAACAAAAGTTAACTGAAAAAATTTCGTCTTGGATGTCAGTTGGTCTATGTGTAGCAGGATATCTTTTTGGAGACAATGACACTCAAATTTTTCGTTTTGTTTCTTTAAATAAAAAGTCTTTTGTCTCTTTTTATATTTAGCATTGAAACTGAGATGACAATTGTATGGTAATTTAACAAAAGATCTGTTAGTTTCAATCAATTGTCGAGTATACGACACAAGATTAGCCCTTATATGTTATCATACACTTAAGAATGTTGTTATGTATATAACATATATGTAGAAATGTATAGATATAGATTTCTGAGAATAGTATTGAATGTAATTTAACGAATGAGTTACATATCAATATTCAATTTTAAATATAAAAAATACAAAATTATGTGCATTATCTTTTTATATCAATGTATAATACATATATTTATATATATATATGATGATGATGTTGTATAAAATTTTTTTTATTTTAATTCACTTCTATTTTTATTTAAGTGATTCAATATAGAATCGAGATTATTGTAAGTCGAGTTTTGAGTTCTCGAATCTCGATCCAGCATTAGTCGGAAGCAATTTGCATCGAAATGTGAATCGATGAAACTCCAAAGTACTATTGAAGAGTATTATAAACTTTATATATTTATTTGTTAATATTTTTTTATGGTAATTTATTATTTTTTTTAATACTTTAATGTTGGGTATTAAATTATTAAATAAATAAATAAAAAAGTAATAAAAATAAAATTTTTTTTTTTTTTTTTTCAAATTTTAATCCAAAGCTGTGTAATAAAAAAATTTAATAATTCAACAATTGGATTATGATAATTATTTTAAAAAAGTATACAAGTTCGGAAGCTGATATTCATGTGGCGCGAGAAGTCAGCTGTAAAATATTTCATTACGCGTAAGACGTAATAAATGTTTATGACAGGAGTCTCTCGTCGCTGCAGGCATACATCGTCGACCTACAGCGTGACTCCATGGGTGTACAACAATATATATTTATATACATTGTATATGTAATAAACCTTAAAGTTAAATAAAATAAACATACTACATACGACTAGAGTAAAACAGAAATTGATAATCTAATCTCGATATTTAAATTATAAACTCTGTAGTAATTTTTTAAGTTAAATTTTTAAATAAATTTAAATAATACTTTTTTTTATCAGCTGGTACCGTTACTTGCGTGTATTTTTATTAGATTAGAAGCCATTAAATTTATGTGTGTTCCCAGTGGAATTCTTTTTAATAAAATATATTTTTATAGTAACTATTACTGTTATTTTTATTTTTTTTTTTACATATATTTTTAATCACGTGCTGGGTGTACGTGGGCGATTTAGTTGCTCAAGTCGGTTGTGTGATGCACTCGATGATTTTCATTAAAATAATTAAACATGTATTATACGATATACGGGATAAGGATCGATTCAATGAGATTATTTTTTTGGAGTTTAAAAACGGACCCCTCGGAAACTTAAATTACATCGTAAATATTTTTTAAATTTATCTTTGGTATATTTAAAAATAAATTTAAGTTAATAATTATTTTATTTTATTTTATGGGAAAAAAAAAAGTTTAATGTTTTCGAAGAAAAAATGTATTGGAACTAGAGAAGTAATTTCATTTTTTTAAAAAAATATAATAATATCGAGTACTTGGAAAAAAAAATAATAATTTGTAGCAAAGTATTATTATAAATCCGTTGTTCCACTTAGACAGCAATAATCCGTATCTGAAAACAAGGAAAGTGAAAAGCGAGTAAAAGATAAAAAAAATTGCAGCACCAGCAAGATCACTCAACTCACAATTCCCTCCTCAGTTCTCTATACTACAAGCTCTTGCTACTTTAAAACTACTATTATATCGGGTTCCATCGCAGCATGGATCGCAAAACGCGACAGTTGGTGCCATAAATGGGATTGTTGGAGAGTTTAAATTAAAGTTACAAGGACGATTTTATCAATCGGGCAAACAACAATTTACTATGCGGGAAAAATTCTCATAAGTATGAAAAAAGTATATCAATAAAAAACATTTTATAAAAATAACGACAGTGACTCAAGTTTACATCGATGGAAGGATTTTTTTTCATTAACTAAGATTCATTATCGCAAATTACTAAATTTAAATATTCGGTTTTGTTATATTTAATAAATTTTTATTTAAGGGGAACCACTAGTGGGACCGCCTGAAAAAACGATAATTTTTGGGAATTTTTTCAAAGAAAACTACTGCATGGAATGTTTTACTGTTTTAAGGATATATTTGTGGATGTATAATGAATATGAGATAAAATTTTTGGATCAAAAAATTCAAAATTCAGCGAGTTATTCATAATCTCCCGCTCAAAAAAAAAGTCCCCCCGTTGCAGGGATAGCGACCTTGACAGTCTATGAAATTAAAAAAACCAAAAAGTTTATTAAGCCAGAAGGTATTTTCTGTACCATGACCCTTGGACTAAGAAAAAAATTTAAATTTAACAAAATGGCGGAGTTTAAAAAAAAAATTCAAATTTCGCGCGAAAATTTGATAATTTTTGACCTGCGAAAATTACATTTTTGATTCATTGAAAAACTGGAGGTTCATGATACGTAGAAACATATATAAAAGAAACTGCAATTCAAATCAAATCGATCGGTTGATTTGTCTTCGCGTTATAACTGCAGCAATTTTGAAAAATATATTTTTGGGAACCGATAAGCGACTGCTTAACGGGTGGCTGTAACTCAAAAAAACTATTCGAGATATGCGCAAATTGTAGTATGTTATTTTTGAAGGTATAGACTATCGAAATATGCGAAAAAAATTGAATAGATTTTTCAAAATTACACACTAGTGGTCGCACTTAAGCCTGGGAAAAAATTAAGTGAATATAGAAAAGAGAATATCAGTACCTCGCCGATAATTGCAGGCTACCCCCCTATTCCTCAAGTAGTCAACTTACATTCAAGTACAAAAATATTTGTTACAATAAATAATTATTCATTATAAATACAGAGTACAATATATATGCCGTCAAAAACCTGGAGTGAATACTGATGTTATTCAAGCCCGAATTCACTGCATAATCCGGAGTTTCGGAGTAAAAAAAAATTTCTACGCATACGGAGTAAATAGGGAGTCTTTTTTAGCGGAGTATTTTCCGTCCGCATCCACTTCGACCTTTCAGAGGACTTAAATATTAAAATAAACTCCCCTTCGGAGTAAATTTCACTCAGAGAGGGTTAAATAAATAAAAAATCATCCGCGCGTTCGCTTTTATGTTAGATTTAAATCGTTAAAAAAATATTGAAGAAGTAAATCAACCAAAGATCTAACGAAAAATATTAGCCTGAAAATAAATTCCTTGGGTTTGTTTTTGGCACGAGCTCGAATTACTTGTGATGGAGGTGAATAAAAAAGAATAAAAGGATGTTGTAGGGGGTGAGAGAATATATATATATATATATAAGCGAAAATAAAATAAATGTAGAAGCGAGAAGCAAAGGTACTGTAAGGATGAGAAACGAATAAGGTGGAAAACAGCTGTTGTTATTGGTTGATCTGAGGTGCGTACCACGCTTCACTGATCGCATTAAACGCGACGACACACACAAGACTGTCTTGAGGAAAGACATTCACACGCAATACATGTGCGTCGATCTTGCAGATGGGAGTTTTTGAGCAACTGAAGAGTTAAGTAAGAAGCCTGAGTCACTGGCATTTGTTTCTTTTACACTTTACTCTCGTTTGCTCACTCACTGGCTCTGCATTGCATCGTGTATATGGACCTGACGTGCCAAATTGTTTGCACTGGCTCGGTTACGTCCGACTCAAAGTGCTTTTATGTACGCCGGTTGATGAGCTGATGAACTCTGATGAGTCGGGACTAAACTACTCAGATAAAAGACGAGACAAAAGTGGATTGCGGATGGTAGATTCCAATTGTCCAATAACAATTTAATGATTAGCTTCAAGATTTAAAGAGATAAATGCTCAATTGATATTGATTATCAATTGGAAACAGTATATTAATTCAAAATCGTGCCTAGACCAATTCAATAAAGTGGTAAAATTATAGGAAGCTGGACAGTAATTCAAAAATTATTATATAATTTTGACCATTATGAAATTTTCAAATTTGAATTGTCCCGAGTCAAAAAACAAACTCGGATTTAAGTCTCAAAGTTTTCAATGACGTTTTTGAGGATCGATTTAGAATTTGAAAATTGACAACAGTATAGAAAGTTATCCTAGTTTAGTCCTCAAAGTAGTAGTTACGAGCAATTTTTCCACCTTGACGTCGAAACTGGAATAACATAATCTGAATTAGAACCTCAAAAAACTCAAAACATAAAGGAATAATTTTATCCGCATTTGAGCCTCAAAAGTCTCATTCAACGTCTCCTCTCCCTTCTTCTTATTCGCAAATAAAATTACCCCCTCTTTTTTTATGAACGTACTATTGCTGTTAAATTATTATAACAGCATACTTAAATGTCGAAATAAAATGGTATGAGTCTCAAAATTGTTGTACTGTTTCAGTTTCAACGCTTTTTAATTAAAAAGTAATTCATTTTTTTTCTGCATACAATTTTTCTATCTAAAATTTTTAAAAGTTCAAAATTATAACTTTTCACTCGTTGAGGATTTTGAGATCTTAGTGATAATTTAAGATCGATAAATTATTCGCATTTAGAGCTCATAGTTCTCATTGAGGATTTTGAGTACTAGAGTTACTTTCTGGGCGGCAAATAAAACATCAAAGGAGTTGAGGCTATTGAAGTTTGAACTAAAATTTGTTTTTTGACTCGGGTGGACAGAATAAAGAAAACTAATTTACAAATATCACTGTTGATATATTATACTTTGATTATTATGTACTAGTTGAGAGTATATGTATTGAGTGTCACATGAATTGGAGTTTGTCTTTATTTCATTAAATTGTTATTTACTTATCGTAATTAAAATATTAATAATACTAATTTTTATATAATTAAACAAGATGACGTGTCTCAAAAATATCTAGTAGACGATAGAATTCATATGATAAAGATAAGATGTGATTGGTTATAGTGTACCATGGGATTGTAACATCGATTGTTTATTTATATAACTTTATAAATTTATAATTACTTGTTTTAGTTGCTGAAGAAGTCCCAATAAAGGGATGAAACGTCCAATTAATGGTCAAAAATAAATTATAATTTTTGAATTACTGTCCTTCCTATGATTTTACTATTTTATTGAAAACAATATTCATTACAAATTAATATTTTAATTATTCTATAAAAAAAAAAAAGAATAATTGAATATTATTATAAATAATTGCGTTTAAAATGAGTAAAAAAAAGAAATTGATTATTTTTTAAAGAAAAAATTTGTCGTGTATTTTGTGATGATGGGAGTTGATGTAGTGGTACTACCTACCACCCACTTTTTAAATTTTTCGTATCTTTATTTTATCACAAAACATTTCTTTATTGTCTTTCTTTATTTAAACGGGCGGGCTCCATTAGCCTTCGTTGGCTTGTAATTTGCCGTGCCGAATGTTAATGGACTTGGATGGCTTCTCTCGTCTCGATGAGACTCTCCTTTTAACTCTTTTATGCCATATATATATATATAAATACATTTTCATATAGATATATGTGTATAGCAGAGGACAGAGATGAGGATGACAGTAGCCCCTTTACTTAACTTGGTCTTGAGAATAAAATAAACTAAAGACAAATCAACAAGAATCCAATTGTCAATTTTTATCTCAAACTTTTTAAATTTTAAATTTGAAATTAAAAGTAATTAGTAATTACTACTAATAAAAATAAAATGATTCTAAATTAAAAATAAAAATAATTATCAATGAGAATTTAATTTAAAATTTCTCTAGATAAAGATAATGGATTTTTTTTTTATTGATAAAAATACTTGATAATTCGGATAAAAAAAAATATGAGAAGACATGAAGAGGTATCTGGTAAAGGAGCTGACGTTAAAGTTTAGGATGTGTTGTGTTGCAGAGAACGTAGAAGGATCATCAAATGGTTTTAGAGAGGAGAGACTCTTCCCACGTGGATTGTGTGACTGCGGGTTGGTGTACACAAGAGAACTGAGTACGATACCAGAGGACCATACATGCTATACATACAACACAGAACATAACAGATCTCAAGCAGATCCGGATCACGAGTTGAGAGGGAGACTGAATGATATGTGTTGTGTTGTGTTGTATGATGGCTGAGTGTTCATTCCATGATGCTTGTGGTCCATGGTTTTATGTATACTACAAGAGAAGGAGTGAAGAAAAACGCCTGTATATACATTTTATTACTAATACTGAATTATATATATATATATATATATATATGTATGTGTATGTGTAATAAAAAACTGTGCAAAAGTATCGGATTACTTTAACGATTCAGCCGAAAATTTTTATTAATTTGTTATTAGACAACATCTTTAAGTATACTTTCAATTTTTTTGAAAACTAAATAAATAAATAACTTGAGCGTTGTAAACAAAAAGATCAACCTATTTCTTTTTACAAGATAATAAAATTTAAATTACTGCTCGATATACACATGCGATATAAATATAAATCGTTTTGTAAAAAAGTGAATTTTTGGGCATAACAAATTGCGACACACAATAAAAATTTAAAACCCAACTTATACTTAAATTTTTTATATCTATACGAAGCTCTGAAGAAGCCTACCCAGGTTTTGTGAAAGCATTTCCAGAAGACGAGACAGGTTTTTTTTTGCTAACCAGACCTTCGCCTTCAAGTCTTTCTTTCACTCTTGAGACACTTAAGGAGGTCCCAACGTCTCAACGATTACGTTTGCATCTTTCATTTTATCCATATTGTACCCTACGCTATAGTATACATATATATTTATGTATGTATATATGCATACAATACATATATTATGTACAGGATTATATTTAATAATATACCATATAATTTAAACATCTATACCCGCACATAAATACGATAACGTACATAAACTAGACACGCCTGGCGATGACGAAAGACAGATATAAACTTTTTACCATGAGAACCCTTTCTAACATTTTGTTTAAGGGAAACTGAGGCATAAGGGGACGTACAATAAATGAATGATTAGTTTTTGTAGATTTTAAGTTTTTTTAAAAATAATTTTCTACAAAAAAAATTTTCTATTTTTATGATCCTGAAGCTAGCAGACAATTAATAATTTTTTGATTTTTTTTTTTAACAAACCAATTAAAAAAAAAAATAAATAAAAATATGCACATTTAGAAAATTTAAAGAACTACAAGTGCAATTTTTTTAAATATTTTTTTTTTATAATTTATCGTTCAAAATAAAATCTAAAAATTATATTAGATGTCGGCTAAATTCAGTCGCTATCCTGAAATTAGATTTACATTAAATTAGATCCAACAATTAAATTTGAAGAAAAAAAAAAAAACTAATAATATGCACATTTAGAAAATTTAAAAAACTATAAGTGCAATTTTTTAGAAATGTTTTTTTTTATAATTTGTAATTTCAAAAAAAAATCCAAAAGTTATTAGTCGTTAACTAACTTCAATATCATACTGCAGTCTCATTTATTTTTTTCAAATTTTTGGGGCGACCTATCATGGCCTGGTTTCCTCTACTATGAATAATAGAATAATATTTATATAGATTGATAAGGTAGGTAATAAAAATGATTTAAAAAACAAACTTTTAGATGCCCGATTCATGAATTTGTTTTTAGAGCTTTTACGTAAAAACTAATAAAGGCAATTAATTTCTTATCATGTATTATATTTTATAATCTAAAATAATTAATAATTAACCTTGTGAAGGAATTGGATCGATGGATCTTCAGTAAAAATAATAAAAATAAAATAATAAAAAATAAAAGTGGACGAAAGTAGAACGACGGTAAGGAATGTCGGATGGTCTTAAGACAGGATGGAATCGATCGATGCATCGACTGTGCCGAGAATGGTGGGGTTAATTATCGAAAAATCATCGGCAATTCGGGTCGCGAGGCTGCAAGTCTGCAGCAACATAACCAAGAGCATAAGCATCAGCATCAGCAGCATCAAGCCGCCAATTAGGCCAACGAGAGATTCGTATGAGACTCAAGTTTCGCACGTCTGTCAGCCACGTGTGGGCATCTTTAAACAAGAACTGCCGACCAAGTTTATATACATTACTATAGTACACATGTGTCTACACCCATATGTGTATGTGTATAAAGCTCATCGGTCTTTATCTCCTTCCTTATTACACTTCGACACTCGATTTCGATCGCAACCACCATCTTTACTTTTTATCATCATACTTTACCCGCGCATTATTATCTTCAATCGACGGTCCATAAAAAAAACAACAATAATGATAATAATAATAGTAGTAATAATAAGTAAGTGAAGCTAAAGAAAACAATTCGGGTTAAAATATTTCTTTTTCATATTGAGAATAAAAATGAAATTTTAAAATTACTTTAATCATTTTTTTCCCGCCTTTGAAAAAAGGTTTAAAAAATTATTTAAAAATAATAAGTAATAAAGCAAAAAACAACTGGTTGCAGACAGACTATAGTTGACATCAACGACATTAAATACATTCCCTTAAAGCGCCATGTGTCCTCAACACGTTTGTTGAAAAAAAAGAAAAAAAAATTTTTTACGTCTATTTATCCCTCGTAACTTGTTACTTTTTTTGTACCCTTTATCTCTTCGTCGAATAAGTACTCCCGGAATAGCATTTTTTTAATAACTTTTTATTTGTTGATAAAAAAAAAGTTTAAGCAGAAACGCCAGAGAAGACAACATGTGATAGTGGGTGAGTGTGTACGCAACAGGTCTTGGCCATCTGGAGTGCGCATGATCTTGGTATGGCTTTAAATACGTACACTAAAAGTACTTAAGCAACAGGTTCCAATGAGTTTATTTTTATATACATATATATGTATATATATGTATACATATTACTCAAACTACTTAATATATGTAACAAAGACAAGAATTCCCAATTTCTCCCTTCCTTTGGTGCTACAAAGTTCACTTATGGCTTACATTAGTGTCACTGATTTATAGACACTCGAGATAAAAATAAATACAAATGACTTTATTATTAGTTGTCATGTGTCTTAATAAATTTAACAAATAATTAAAATATGTATAATTATTATCAAGTGATTTTTACTGTAAATGCATTTATATTTTTAGCATTTAGGAAAAATAAATAAAGAGATTCGTGAGAAAATTTTTTAAATTATAAATAAAAGTCTCAGTCATAAGTGTTATATTATATATACATTAGGGTGGTCGTTAAAAATTAAATTTTCTCAGGCCTCCCATAAAAAACTTCTTTTTAGTGAAAAAATACATGGAGAATTTGGTTTTTTTCTTTTTAAGTAAAAGAACACGTGCCTCAAGATCAAAGTTCATTTTTCGATACAGTCGCGGTTTTTTTTAAATATCTTCTGAAATATGCAGATTAAAGGAAAAAGTCACAGGAACAATTTTGTAGGAAATTGAATTCTTGACAAAAAAGGTCATATTCATTTTTTTTATAAAATGTGTATTTACGAAGATATTTGAAAAAAATGTTTTTTTTATCTTTAACATTCGTGATCCTTAAAATGCTCAATTGATAAGATCTAAAAAAGTTTTTTTAAAATATCTTCATAAAAACACATTTTATAAAAAAAATGAATGTGACCTTTTTTGTCAAGAATTTAATTTTCTACAAAATTGTTTCTATGATTTCTTTCTTTAATCTGGATATTTCATGAGATATTTAAAAAAAACCGCGATTGTATCGAAAAATGAATTTTGATCTTGAGGCACGTGTTCTTTTACTTAAAAAGAAAAAAACCAAATTTTCCATGTACTTTTTCACTAAAAAGAAGATTTTTATGGGGCGTCTGAGAAAATTTAATTTTTAACGACCACCCTAATGTATATATATAGTTATTGAATATACTGTGCTGTTATTTATGATTTCATGTCAGTGATGAATTAATGAAAACAAAAAATAAACCGAGGAATTTATTACTCAAATTATTTTTATTTTTTTTACGGTGTATATTATTGAATTTATATCTATTGACTCATTAGATGCGTGGGTGGTATAAAAGATCGACGCCAAGAACTAATAACAATCGAATATTTCTGTTTGACCTCACGAGTGTCGTGTCAACGAGTCTTAACTCTTACTGTTGTAATAATAAATCGACATCATGGCACATTTTTTTTTTTTATGTTCAGAAAAAAAATTAATTTATCAGAAATATATATAGAGTACAGACAGATAAATTAAAAATAATTTGTTGTTAAGTTGTTTTAAAATGTAATTTGGTATAAATTTTAAAACAATTTAACGCCTCTAGAAATTGTTTTTTGAAAAATGAAATTGAAAATTTATTTAAGAAAATAAAAATAAAACGTTAATGGAAGAAAAATAAATTAGCAAACAAAACTTGCTAAGTAGTTGGTAAATAAAGCCTCGCGAATTCTATTAGCGATATAATATTTAAAGTTTGTATATTCATATATTTTTTAAAAGATAAGAGGATGCAAAAATGACAAACAGAAATTTTTTCCACTCAAGATTTTCTCTCATAAATCTAAACATTGAAAGGAATTTAAAATTTTAATAAAATCAAATGAATTTATACAAATAACATAGTATATATATATATATATATGTATATATATATTAGCAAGGGGTTAACGACCACCAAGAAATTAACTCTCGGGAGTAACCAACAGCCACAGCCTTTAGTTTGGATTCCAGAGACCCGGAATCCAGGGCATGCGGCAGAAATCGTTGTTAATGGGCAACTGTTCTTGTGGTCCTTAGATATATACATACCTGACGATTACTGAGCTATTAACTACGAATTGAAAATCTTTTCTATTCGAGTAAACCCTTAAAAAAACAAAATTAAAAAATTGTTTATGTGAAAGTTACTAGTACATCTAAATGTGCATTTGTGTGGATTATAAGTGAAGAAAAAATATAAGAAAAAAATAAAAAAAAATATCATTATTGAGTATATTTACGTCCCACGCTTAAAAACTCCCAAGACGTACGAAAATTAATGAGTCCCGGTTCAGTGACTAAAAGGCTCATTACATCACACATAAGAAATAGTCTTTCAGTTTATATATATATTCATATTTATTTTTTTTTTTTTTATAATATTACAATACTTGAATAATTTTTAACATTTGCCGCATTTAAAATGCCAAAAAAATTAAGCCACTCTTCTTTTCATGTGAGTTAAAAAATTATTTATTTGATAAAAAAAATAATTTAAGGATTAGCTCAAAATGAAAAATATTTTTACGGAAAAATATTTTTTAAATATTGAGAATTAGTCAATATAAAAAATTTTTGAGTGTCTCAAGCTAAAGTAATCGATTTATCTAAAGTGAAAATGAAGATTAATTTTTGGTAGATTTCATAGAAATCTAACTATGCATTTGAATTCATGACGGAATTTTCAAAAAATTTCGCTACATCTTGACTCAGCTCGACGGGCTGAGTCAGGAAATACATATGGTTCAAAAGTTTATACATGTATGTATTTATATATATATTTATACGATAGAGCGCGGCTTGTCACGACGATAGCGTCCACAATTCCTAACTGATCTCAATGAAACTCAGCACACATTTTCTGTAGACGATTTTCGAGATCAAGTTCGAAGATGAACAAAATCGGTCAATTAGTTTACAAATTATGGCATTTCAAAATTTAAAAAATCTCAAAAATTCATATTTTTACTGACTCTTTCTACAATAACTTTTGAATGTGACAACTTATCGAATTTATTTAAAATGCATCTTAAAGCTCTTTGAATAAGCTTTAATGTTCATGCATATATATATGCCTACACTAAAGAAATTACTTATCTTACTACTCATTAAATGAAATTTTGCTTTGCATTAGTTTTTGATGATGTTAAAAAAAACGTTTTTTAGCTTTCCCAATACCTCCGATTTTGGCTATACACTTTTTACATACATATCTATTCATACATATAGATGTCATGAAATCTACTTCCACTTCAGCTGCCGAATGGCCTTTTTTTTATTAAAAATATCTCGTGTGCAAAATTCAAATTATCAAATCGTACTGAAAATTTAAAAAAAAATTTTTCAGCCATGAGGAAATTTAGTCAGTATTCAAATTTTCACCATGCGCTTAAAAATTAATGTAATAAAATTTTTAAACAGTAATTTTTTTTTTTGACTAATTATTAATTTTTTAGCGCCATTTTTTAGTGCCCGCCAACTTTACTACAAATTTCAAATAAAATTTACTATAAAAAAAAAAAATGTATACGAAAAATATATTATGCCCAAAGACAATAAATAAACGTTTACTAAGATATGTTCTCATATTTTGTCTGTAATGAGTTAATAAAAATGAAAAGTGACAGTATACAAGTACAAAAATAAATAAAAGTTGTAACGCAATAATTAAATTAACTAATAAATCACACAAGCTTGTGTTAGATTCAAAATAATAAAACAAAATGAACGGCATGAGGTTAAAAGTGAAGGTGCTAAATTGACGATAGGATACTTTTCGCCGGCGTTACTAACGATCTTGTACGAGCTGGATGCGTGTATGTCCGGTCTTGATTATGTATAAGTGTATACATGCATTTCATTTATATATATATATAAAGAGATAGTGGATGTATGTAAAGGGTTACTACAGAACAAGACTAGTGACTAGTCCGAGGAGGCTGGTGATTACGAGGGCCGATTGCGATGTAAATCGTATAGGTACGTTCAATCACGTACACGAAAGACCTCCCCGGCCTCGAACAAGTCAAGTAGAGTTGAGTTGAAAGAGTACATAGGAGTATTATATACGAATAAAATCCTTATACATTGGCAGCTACAGAAGCTATGGAACCCTAAGGGCGATACTCGTCGTGTACCTGAGATGTTCATCCCCACTATTTAATTTCTATTTGTATCTTCAACTCTTTCTATATTTAATTCCTTCTCACTCTTACTCTTTTATATACGGGCATTACTATATACTGTATGCCAAATAACACGAGCCATCGGCTCTTCGTGATCGTGGCATAAAATCATTTGACTTGGCATCCGACATCACCTATGCTAAAACTAAATTTAAAAATTCACACGACAGTTGCTAATTAAACTTCCGTCTTTGAATTGCTTTGGATTAAAAAGAAAAAAAAATCAACTGATTACGAGCCACTTTTTGGACGCTTATAACTTGAAAACTATTAAATTTACGCTTATGGTCTTTCTTACCTTTTTTGTGGGAAATTTAATTGGCTACAAAATTGTTCCTGTGCATTTTTATTGTATCTTTAATACTTTAGCCAGAAATTTAATTTAAAGTTTATCAACAAGGAAGTTTATCAATTGACGTATTTTTGTTGTCACATTTAAATGTAAATTTTTGCTAAAATATTAGAAATACGAAAAAAATGTATAAGGACTTTTTTGTAGAGAATTAAATTTGCTAAAAAAAAGTATTGAATAAATTTTTACCTAAAACTGTAAGTTTGTAAGTTATACGAATTTAAAAAATAATTATATTAAAATAATGATTGAGTGTGGGGGTAAAAAAAAATTATCAGATGAAATAGAATAAACGGAAATGATAAATCGAAACGGGATATAATGGATGATTGAAAAATAATGTTGATAAAAAAAAAGATAAAATAAAAATGAACGCATCGAGTCTTGGTGATCGTTTATGTTTCTCGCGGGTATATATGTATTTAAAGAGTAAAAAAGTGGAATCCCGAGAGACGTTGAGGCTGGTAAAGTAGCCTTATGTAGGCTGAGTAAAGAAGGTACCGGGAAAGCGCGACAAGAAGCTCTAGGTTCGTGCTGGCACTTGGATTCAAACAAACGTGCCATCACCAGAGCAGCATATCCAACGACAACAACTTGACTTGATCATCAACTCAAGGTGGATCAACTTCATGTACTGCTATACCTACAATTCAAGTAAATAACCTATACACACATGTACATATATATATGTATATATATAGTCTAAAGACAATGTAATGTTGCCTGCTGTGTCAAAGAGAAAGAATAAGAGACGAGAAGACGACACTCCTTGGAATGACGATTAATTTAAAGTGAAACAGGAATAACTTCTGATCAAATTGGCATCGTAATTGGTCTCTCCTTTGATGTATTACTTTTTTATTAATCAATTTTTTTCATTACTTCTATTATTATTATTGTTGACAACCTCAATTACCTAAAAAAAAATTTTTTAAATGAAATTTAGAATAAAAAGGCCATTCGGCAGCTGAAATGGAAGTAGATTTCATGATGTCTATATGTATGAATAGATATATATGTAAAAAGTGTATAGCCAAAATCGGAGGTATTGGGGAAGCTAAAAAACGTTTTTTTGAACATCATCAAAAACTAATGCAAAGCAAATTTTCATTTAATGAGTAGTAAGATAAGTAATTTCTTTAGTGTAGGCATATATATATGCATGAACATTAAAGCTTATTCAAAGAGCTTTAAGATGCATTTTAAATAAATTCGATAAGTTGTCACATTCAAAAGTTATTGTAGAAAGAGTCAGTAAAAATATGAATTTTTGAGATTTTTTAAATTTTGAAATGCCATAACTTGTAAACTAATTGACCGATTTTGTTCATCTTCGAACTTGATCTCAAAAATCGTCTACAGAAAATGTGTGCTGAGTTTCATTGAGATCAGTTAGGAATTGTGGACGCTATCGTCGTGACAAGCCGCGCTCTATCGTATAAATATATATATAAATACATACATGTATAAACTTTTGAACCATATGTATTTCCTGACTCAGCCCGTCGAGCTGAGTCCAGATGTAGCGAAATTTTTTGAAAATTCTGTCATGAAGACAAATACAGTTGTTAAATTTCTATGAAATCTACTAAAAAATTATAAAATAAACATTTTATTTAATGGTATAATGAAATATGTTTAATACACTTAAAAAGCTCATTGAGAAACCGGATTAGAGTGTACTTTAGCAGACGGCAGGACGCTGGAACCAGAGGAAAAAGATCGGCAATGTAAGGGAGTTGAGCAGACACGCGTGGGAAAACTCGTGGTGGGAGATATGAGACTACTGCACAATTTAATTTTATTTTTCCCTGCAATGCATTATATATCTATATAGATATGTTTGGCGGTATGTATGTATGTACATATATATATACATATGTGTTGGTATGTATATGTATGTGGTATACTGGTTGATGCTGAAGCTCATGAATAGTCGAGACTCTTGGAAATCGGATCAGTGACCTCTGGTATATTTTATACCGGGGAATAAAATAAATATAACAAAAAAAAAAAAAAAAAAAAAAAAAAAATTAAAATTAAAATAAAAAAAGAAATAAGGAAAATAAAATTAAACGGTTTGAACAAGGGTGGGAGTGTTGAAAGAGTTTCTTCAAGTGGTTCCTTGGAGGTCAGAGCATGTAAGTCCAATTAATAGTCGGTCAACCGTGATACTCCGTTAGTCTGGACAATCATGCACACACGGCCTCAATTAATTCTTGGACGTACCAAGTAATACAAACTTCTTATTTTCCAATTAGGGTGCTCGTTACAATGTTACAATAAATAATAATAATAATTATCATTATTATTGTTGAATTTTAAATATAAATCGAAAATTAAAATGAAACTCATGATTTCAAAATTTATTTAAGTTTAAGGTTAGCATACACTCAGAGAATTAAGTAATTGTGTTTATTATGCTAAATTTTTATCTCCAATCATCTAGATTAGAATATTTTTCAATGCAAAAACAGTGTTCTGAAATTATTGGATAACTTTTGCAATAAATTTCGTAACAGTTACTATCAGGATGGTAACAATTATAATTTCTGATGGTAACTGTTACTGGATTATAAATGTAACTATTTAGAATAATAATAACAATTAACTATAGTTAACATACTGAGAAAAATGCAGGTCAAAATTAAGTAATAATTACAATCACTCCGAAAAATTTTCTATTTCAAATAAAAAATTACAATCCATAAAAAAAATACAATGATTTGTAGAAAATTATTTTTTTATTTCAATTATTACTATCTAGATTGTAATTTTCATTTATCATAATAATTACAATACAGCTTCGTTAAATTTTCGCTTGGAAAAAATAAATATTTACTCATTCATATAAAAATAGTTCAATTTTACAAAAAGTATAAATTGTTTTCAGGATTATTAAAAGTTAGTACATCAGTCGCAATTTTTGTTTCGTAGTTGATAAATATTACATCTTCAATGTAATTCTACGTAGATTACTGTACATTTTAAAATATCGGTAAGACAAATTGCTCCCGGGAGACAAAATTACTATCTGGATTGTAAAAATTACTCGGCAGAATACATCTTTCATAAAGCGCGTTAACTAATATTTACTAAGTACAATAGTCAAAGTTATTGTTACATTATGATTTTTATTTGTCACTAGTAAATTTTATTTTCAATGCAGTAATTTTTATAATCAACAGAAATTATTATTCTAAATAATATGTTGTAATTTTTACTTTGAGTTTTGTACAAGTTTAGATTTTTTTTAACGTTTCAAGATTCTCAGATTGTAATTTTTTTTTCAAATTCAGTAAAAATTACTTATTTTTTTTCTCCGTGTACAGGATTGTAACAATTATCATACATGTGATGAATATTACAATCTAGATAATATTTACTGCGATCTGATTGATGGTAGAAATTTTTACCATAACTAGATGGTATCTTCTACTATTTAATTTTCTGAGTGTACTTGATATTCCATATGTTCAGATATTTATGTATCTCAAAGAGTATCGAGACATTTGAACAGTGTGATGGACAATGTAGAGTAGTCTGAACAAATATGGACAGTGCACTTATATACAGGGAGCACAATACCGGAGATCGAATAAGAACAGCCATCAAAAGCGGAATCTCAAGAGTTTAAGTACAGGACGTGTGTCCTCGATCTCTCTGTACTCAAACAGTACCGGGTTTACTTCTTTAGTCACGTTTGACGAAGAAAATGAAATTAAAGAGCATTGCGGGTGCACCGGATGGAGAAGAAGAACAAAAACCCTGTCCCGCTTATTTTCCGAGATGTCTGTATGTGCTTGCTAGGTGTCCAGGTCATCGGCCAGTGTTACTACAGGTACCATACCCTTCATTATATATAAATATAAATATATATATATATATATATATATATATATATATATATATATATATATATATATATATATATATATATATATATATACATACATAAGCTTCTTTTCCCCACAATATAATTTCAATGCGACGATCCTTAACGACTTGATAATCAACCGAAGCGTCAGTTAATCTAAGATGTAACTGTGCAAGTCATTATTTTAATTCCGTAAATCATAAAAGATTATTTTAAACCCTCGGAATATATTAAGTTATTTATTACATTATTTTTATAATGTACAAATAAAGTTAATAATAATAAAGCTGATAAGATTATTTCATTTAATTTGACCCGAATAAATCTTATGGATTTTTAAATCTATTGTTGTATATATTAATGAGAATGAATGACGTTGTATAATCGTTAAAATATATAATAAATTTGTATAGTGACCACCCTCAGTTAACTTATATTAATCGCATTAGAGTAAGTTACGGGAGTTTCTCAAGCTTTCACCTGAGCAAAAGCCTCGCCCCGACCTCCTGTCTCTTTTATTATTCTCTTTCTCGCCTATTTTCTCTCAATGTGATAACGGTTCTGAGTATATGCACATACGTCTTATTGCATACGATAGAGTAACGAACTTAACTATTAAGAGTTTAAAGAGTAAGTGAGTGAGAAATAACGAAATAAATGAAATTAAAATAAGTAAAATAAAGCGAACGCGATTTTAACGGGCAACCATGCGAGAAGTGACACGCTAGAGTCTCTCATGTTACATTGCATTACATTAGTTGTATATATATGTAGATATAATACTTCTATACTGATATATCGCGGTGGCCGTTTTACTTAAATGTTTTCTCTATACAGATGCCGATTTGTTGCCGTGCCAATTCCTTGGGCGTGACCCATGATTCTGCTGATAAGCGTTTCTATATTAAATTACCGTGCAATAAATAACAGTTAATGTAATTATCATTATCATTAATTTACACAACTAATAAAAATATTCGGAGTATGTATATTGTTTATGGTTTTTTATATTTTTCAGTACTTTTCGAACAAATTGTATTTCTGGAACCTACTCGACTAATTATGATAAGATAAAGTATTAACAAGGTCGAATGTTATAGCTAGACTTTGAAGAAATCTACACGGAAATAATTTTTTTATGAAAATTACTCTGCACTTTTGAAATTTAAAAAAAAATTTGTGTCTTCGTTTCAACACAATACGAGTAAATTTTTTTCCTTTTTCAAAATATTTATTTTAAGTAATATTCTAATGCAATTAGATGATTTTAGATTTTTTTATAGAAATTTAAACTTATTAATTGTCATTTTTATTTTAATTCAATATAATTTTTATAGAATGCATAATAAACTTTTTTTCATAACCTACGAGTAAAAATTGAATTAGACAGTGTTTATTTGAACAGCCGCTAGGGGTAAGTGTGAGTAAAAATTTATCAGATTAATTTTTACTCATTAGAAGAGTAAAATTTCATAAGTAAAAAGTAAAAAGTCGTAATAGCCTGAGATTGCTCGATTTCCAATAATTTTTAGAATAAATGACATGACAATATTCATATAAAAATTTTTTCCATGCACGTAAAAAATTTTTCGCAACTCAGGGTAAGAAAGCACGTCTTTGATTGGTTAAAAATGACATTACAAAGAATTATCGTGAAGAATGTCAACATTGTTCGTGAAAAATATAACAAATCTACACTTTTTACATATATATACATGTACTATTTATCAGTCACTAAACGATCTGAGAGCAAATCTAATGAACAGCAGTTTCAAGTTAGAAGAACGGAAAGTCACAGACTATAGAAAATTATCTTACTGTATTTAATTATAATGTACAATTCATTATATGAACCTCGACTCGAAACTAGTTATTTTTGCTGAGTATCAATATATTGAAAACAATAAAAATAATTTTAAATTATTATAAAAATCAATATGAAATCATATTTAATTATTACTATTATTATTTAATAATTTTTTGATCAAAATAATATAGGAATTAATTTGAGATTAATACAATTGAATATTATTTTAGGTTAATTAAAAAATTAAATTTAATGTAGTGTCCGTTTTTACCAATAAAAGACATTCTTTCTTACCGTTCGATGCAAAAACTATTGTAACGTATTAAGTAGGAAGGGCTTTCGACTCTCGTGTGCTGGCAACACTTGCCTAACGGTTCATTAACCAATCACACTCGTTGTCAAAAGCACTTTCTATTAAATGCGTTAATATACTATTATTAAAAACCAATTTGACATAATTTTTAATTGGCCCTGCGTCATAAAATACAATTAAAAAAATTAATTTCTCTTATCAGTTTGTTTCTAGTTAAAGACTTCAATATCTCATACACTAGAATAGATGATTTTTAAAATAAGATAACTACAATTGACGCAGAAAACAATTCTTATCGTAAATATTCGAATCAATTATTAACTTGAAATAAAAAAAAATAATGACGTGGAATTTCGTAGACAAAATCTTAATGTTCCCCACTTATTTCACAGCTTATATAAGTAGATGTTTTTCATAATGAATTTAGTTGATAAGCAATAGACCCATTACTATTTTATTATTTGGTGTTAATAAAAAATAAAATAAATATGTCTAAAATTTTATTAATTTTTGCTTTTTCTGCATTACTCAGTTGTGTTATGGGTCAAAATTTTGAAGATCCATACTATAAATTAAGAATTAAAGAGCAACGGGAGAGAATTACAAATATGCTTAATGAATTAGCTGAATCTACAACAAAATCAGTAGAGACGACAACAGAAAAAATGGAAACGACAACAGAAACCATGGAAACGACAACAGAAACAATGGAAACGACAAAAAAACCAAAGGAATCGACAACGAAAGCAGTGGAAGCGACAACAAAATCATACGAATCAACGACGAATTCTGATAATCTTAAAAATTTAGAAGATTCCTCCAGCACACCTAAAAATTGTTTGGTCAATAAAATGCTTGTAAGTATCTGTTAATTATCGACCTAATTATGATTAGTACAATGACATCAAAAGATAAATATATATTACATTAATCATAAACTGAGAAAAAAAATGTGCTACGAAATAGATTTAGTTGTCTCACCAAAGTCGCCATTGTTTCAATGACGACGAATATTTGAGTAAAAGACACCTCATTTGAAATAATTGAAAATAGATCGCAGCACATATATTTTTTTTTTTTCAGTATGTGATAGTATATGGTGTGGTAAGGGATAAAAAGACGATTTCAGATAAGAATAGAAACTGAAATTACATGAAATCTAAATCATGTTTTCACGAAATTAAATTTTTTTTTTTTTTATAATAACTTCTATCAAAACAGAGTTTGAATGATTGAAACTACTCGAAATGAGACATTTTAATATTAAGAGTGTATTAATTATTAAAAAAAATTATTGCGATTAAACATCTAACATATCACTATAACCGGGTTTCGAGAAGGGAACGATACGTATAACTTTAATAGCAATCTGGATATCTATATATTGGCAATATATTCTAATGCCATATTCACGATATTATTATTGCTGTCACCACGATAGGTATCTTTAACTTAACGAACCGAACTAATCTCTAAATAGCTGAACCAGTATCGTGAATATCACAAAATCATATCCTAGTCGTAAGAATTTTGTTTCCGCGTAATTTAATTTCAAGCCCCTAATTGGGATTGATCAAACTAATTTGATTTATTTGACCGGCTAAACATGGACTTAAACATGACTATTTTTAAGCCAACAATATGAAATAAATTGAGAAAATTTTAATTAATTGTAATCGCTTAATTTGTTATTTTATGCGTTGCTGTATTATTATTATTATTTTTTTTTTTTTTTCAGTGTTTCATCATTAATGATCAGTGTTGCCCTGGAACCACATGCGTACCAATAATTTTGTCGTTTGCTGTCGGAACTTGTGTACAAAAAATTTTATAACAGACCATTCTCCAAGCTGTGGCTGATGCCAAGAAAAAAGTTCCCCTGAACTATTGGGACTTGATCAAATTTTTGTAGAACCAACTTTATTAATTAATTAGTCTTTTTCCATATACTATATATAAGTTGAAAAATACGATTAAAAGTCTGTTGAGCCACGCCCACTGATTTGTGCGTCTATTGAAACTTAATTGAACTGATTACATTTTAGGCTTGAGCTTATAAGCGTTAATAAAAATCAAAATATTTACATACATCGATTCTCTAACCTAACATATGATAATTATATTTTACTAATGACGTCGTTATAACTCGCGAAATAGCTTCAGCGAAATATATATAAGATATATTATTCAACTCATTTATTTTTTTTAGCATCCTTTTATCCTTATCCTTATTCGCTTTTTATCTTCGCTCAAGATATACACCTATGAATAGCGATGAGTATGCGGGGGGACCAATTACCAACTAAGATATTACACAGACTCTTTTAACTTAATTTTATTTTTTTTTTATTCATGAATAATAATAAGAAACTCACAATTTCCTTTGTAGGACGTTAAAAATTTTTTTATTTTGTCCCTACACTATTTAATTTTTTTTAATCACTAAATATGCAAATTATGAAATTTAACATACATGGTGACCACAGATTTTTGAAACCGAAATTCCCTGACTTTTCCCGGTGTTTCAGTAAAATAATTTAAAAATTCCCTGACCATATGTAGTAATATTAAATCATTGTAAATATTTATTTAATTTAAAATAAAATGGCATAAGTCAGTTCAATAAATAATCAATCATTGTCGCTAAATGAAACTTTATTTTATTATTTGTCAATGTTCATAGATTTCTTTCATTTATTAAATGAATAATTTTTTATTCTTTATTTTAAATCTATGTTTTTATATAGATTACTCTATAATAAAATATAAATAAATTTTTCATTTTCACTAGAATAAATTTCATAAATAAGAACGTTTTATAGAATGTTAATAAAATATTAATCAAGTACGCGAATAATAAATATAGTGAAACTTATTAGTTCAATACTTATGTATACTTTTAATGTTTTTGGTTTTTTAACTTGTCAATATGCATGTTAATAGTTTGAAGATCCTGACGATTGATTTCTACTAAAACTTTTTTTTTCTAACAGCTTTTTTAATTCTAACTGCTCCATTTTTTCGCTATTGGAATCTATTTCTAATTTTTTTTCAAAATCGTATTATAATCGCATTCGCACCGCGCCACTTTTTCAAAAGTTTTGACAGAAAAAAAAATTTATCGGATTTTTTCAGTCAAAAAAAAAAAAAAGAAAGTAAAAATTTTTCCAGCTTTGTCAAGAAATTCCCTGACTTTTCCCTGATTTTTCCAATATATTTATAATTCCCTGACATTTTGAAGTTTTTCAGGTTTTCCAGAAATGTGGCCACCATGAACATAATAATAATAATTTAGATCAGACAATTGAACAAAAAATCACTAATATCACAAATTAAAGTAAAAATTCAATGATCGAGTTCTGGAATTCGTTTAGGACTTGAGGATTGAGTATAGATGTAAAAAAAAGAATAAGAAAAATATATGTATATATATGTAGGGATGTGGCGTATCGTTGTATCGGTATCATCGAAAGAAATTTTTCGATATCTTCTCTCTCACTGGAACGTATCATTACCATAATCGTTGCTCGGGCACAGAGCATATGGGAGATGGCAAAGCGGACTCACGGAGGCCTAATCGCGATAATGGTTTCGGAATCGGCTCGTGACCGCAGAATCGGAAAGCATCATCATATATCGACTGAGGAATAATGATAAAATAAATAGAAAATATAAGAGATTGCGAAAAGATCGAGACAATAATCGAAAGATTTGTACCATTAAAAAAAAATAAAATAATATTATTTGATACGATTTGGTAGAGGGGAAGTAAGATATGTGTAAAAAGTATTGAAATAAAAAAATTGCATGGTTTAAAAATTGTTTTTGCACAGATGTAATATATATTAAATGTGGCAGAATGACGAATTGGTTTTAAACTAGAAACAAGTTTGAACCAGTTACTGTAATATAATATGAACAAGCGAAAGAGAGAGTTTGTGTGGTAGACCCTTGAGGCTCTTTAATAACACGTCAAAAGGCCCACGGGTTTTGCTTTAGGGTAAACTCGATGAGGGCCTCTTTTGGAGCCGAACAAATCCCAAGTTTCGAATCAGCAGTAAGTAGTAAAGCCTCCGACCAAGTCTCGATGAGTAGCTTTACTTATTTTGTCATAAAATTCCCTCTCTGCGCTACCAAAGATGAGTAAAATGAAAAAAAATCCTGAGAATAAAAAGTTAAATAATAATAAATTCAAACGGCTTTTTTGGACTTCCCCGAAATAAGACAAGGACGAGTAAGTTTTTGTAAACTTTTAAGGTCTTCAGTGGGTTCTCAAAGGTCCAGCTACTAACACCATAAAACAGGTGAACCAGGGATTCCGATGGTTCATTGCGTGGAATAAAATTACAGTTTGGAAGTTGGAAGTAAGAGCACCAGGAGAACCAGCAGAAGAATAAGAGGATGATGAAAAAGGAAAAGTAAAAGAAGAATGGCTGTATGGACATAAAAAAAAAAAAATAAGAATGGTGGTGTATAGTAGAGAAGGAGAGTGTAGACATCCTGCTTGGAGGTCAGACAGTGAATGAGTTCTCTCTTGTTTCTTTAAAGAAGAAGCTGGAATTTAGTTTTGGGGCTTGGCTAAATCCATGTCTAAGGGGCATTATTTGGTAGCCGGTAGTTGGGAATTATTCTCAACTCGCTGTGATGATGAGCAACAAAAAACAAAAAGAGTGTGAGGTTGAAGAAGTAAAGGAGGTTTGAATATATCGATCGAAGCACGCGATCCTTCTGTTCAGGCTTCACAAGTTTTTAAAACTCAGCTCAACAAACCTTCCCATACCTATCAGACTTATTTCAAAATCACTTGCTCAAGATTGTAACAGACAAATAAAACCTGTTGCTGTTACTGTTAACCAAAATTTCATGACAAATAAAGTATACAACCAGGCAATTCACTGCCTGACACTTGGACACTGTATATTTAATTCCTCAAGACGAATTGCAAGCTGGTACATTAGACCCTGAAATTATCATCATCCAATGCACTGACTTGATTTTGGGTCTCGGTTCGCTATATAATAAATATATTTACAAGACCAACGGGTTAAATACAACAGGAGCAACAGAAGCAACTTTAACATTTGGGACTAGCGAATAAATGTTGGGCAGAAACAGCAACTGCGAACTTGGATTGTAGTCCAGTCCAGGTCTCTAATCATTGCCAGAGGTGATGTGGGACTGATTTAGCATGCAGTCTGCCCTCGGGGACTTGGACGTGTAATCAGCGTGTTCAGACCTTTCAATATATATCCGCTACGTCCACTCAGACCTCAATGGAAATAAGTCTTAGAAAACCTCAAGCTTTTTACTTTTTCTGCTGATGCATTCGAGTTTTAAAATAGCACATGACTCATCAGTAAAATATATCGTTTTATTAGCAGGGATAATTTCCGATTTCAGGGAAACAATTTTTTAAAAATCTTTTAGATGTGATATGAAAATAAAATTCGTCATAAAATTATTTCTGGTTTATATAACTTGAAAATAACTGATGTTGAAAAAGTAATTATCATTTATGCACCTGTTAATTTAAAGTGTCAAGAAAACGAACGCAAAATTAAAAATAAAGTACATATATTTGAAAAAAAATATATGTATGTAATTTGAAAGAAAAGAAAAGGGTTCGGTTAATAATTAAGTAACAAATGATCAATCGGAATTGGTTCGAATGTTCAAGGGGCGGCAATTATACGGAGTTTGGGTATAGTATTTTTCACAGGTGCATGGTGTGCTCCCGCCACGCCGGAGGCTGATCAACGGCATCACTACGAAAAGTATAACGAGTAATATACACAGATGGGGCTACCTAACTGGAGCAAAAGTTATTCCTGAAGATTGGAGGCTGTCTGACTGTTGAATTGTGGGGCTGGTGATTAGTGAGAAGTATTTGATGGAGAGAAGTTATATTAAAGGAGAAGACTCCTGTCCAGTGGCTTAAAAGATTCCATCTGGTCTTTACCTCTATCTCTTTCCTCTACCTCTTTTCGTACTTGCCCTTCAATTTAAACAATTTGTTATTTGTTCCACAATTTTTGTTTTACTTCGGACTGTGAATCTTTTATTTCACTGTCAATTACTATCTATATTTTTTTTATAAAAAAAAATTTCAAGTTTAAAAAATAAGGCGGGAAATAAAGTAGTTTATTTAGAGGATGGTTTTTTTAAGTTAAATGCATCGCAGATGGTGTAAATTCGAGGGTAGGAGATGCTGATGATGGAAAAAAATATAAAAAGAAAGAATATAAAAGAGAGTGAAGAAGAAAATGCAGAGGATAAAAGCGGGTATGTGTGGGAGGAAAAAGAAAAGGGTAAAATAATAATAAAAATTACTAAGAAGGAATATTGCCAAGACGAGAATCAACATTTGAAAGAAACTCGTTGCGATTAACTAAAGCTTATATTTATTTCCAGTTACCATTCATGAGCTTTTACTTCGGAGTGAGGTAAAAGCCCCTATACTCGCTCAGTACCATTAGTCGCTCATTTTAACTGATTAATGCGTTTTTTATAATTTTTATAAAAAAAAATTTCAACTAAAAAAATTGTTATTGATAAATAATTATTTGCGAATCTTAATATATTAAAATATCATGTATCAAATTCTTTTATAATAGATTATAAATTTAAATTGAGTGACTGTTTTCAAAATCGCGCATAGCCGAGCATTTTTTACTTTAACGTTCGTTCATTAGATTAAATTTAGGTTACGTCAAATTTTTTAATAATTGTTATAACTATATCTTATTAAATATATTTTTAAAATTCATGAAATTTAATATTATGAAAGAATAAAGTAATATAATTTATAAATTATTTGTCCAAATCAATAAACTTATGATAGTTTAATTGATATTGTCTTTGTGCGACTATAGGGCCATGTGTTGATCGAGTAATGGTACATGACAACTTTTAGTAAGCGACTATGGGTACACTCAAGGACCTTATTTCAAAAATTAATAATAATTAATTATCAAGATTATTCTTAAAACTTAAATTTTATTCTAATACTTGAAACTTCAAAAAATAACTATAAAAAAAAAATAGTTTTTAATTTTATTTATTAATTTATATTGAGTGATTTGATCACTCCAATGAAAAGTGAGCGGGTATAGGGGCTTTTACCTTAAATTATAAATTTTTTGAATATTTTCTTACGTGTTTTTAAATGTATCAATTATATTTATGGCCATGTTAACAGACAATGCTATCGATATTTCAAGAAATAAAATCCATTATTTAATTTTTTTTTCCGAGTTAAAATTTAAAAAAAATGCAAGAATAAAATAGTTTATTTTAAAAAGAAGAATATAAAATTTTCAATAATAAATCTTGTATTGAATACTTGAAAGTGATGGTACAAGAGATGTATAACTGCGGTATCTACTGTTTTCCTTCACGTTATTTACTCACGAAGCCAACCGGTAGGCACTTATAGGCAGTAGCCAATGTCTGACGCATCCCCCAAGTCTACCTGAGTCTTAAAATAAATAAATAAAATTTTTAAAAATAATAAATAAAGAAGAAACCGCGAGAAGATTTTACTGAAGAATTTTATTTTATTTTATTTTATTTATTTATTTTTTTTTCCTCAGCCTTTGCTTTATTTTTACTCGAGTGTTTTTTTTAAAGAACTTTGCGCAAACATCGCCGTCGTTGATGTCCTTTCAGACTCGCACAAATGTGCTTATTACTCGCGCGAATATCGTCACAGCAATGTTTCTGTTTCCAAGAAAGTTATGGAAAGAAAAAAATATTAATTAGCATTTTGTTAAGTTTTATACTTTGATTCTTTAAATATTTCTTTAAATATTAATAATAAAAATACAAAATATAATACTTTATATTTATATTTACAAGTCAGGATTATGATCATTGAATTAGTAATCTACATAAGGGAAAAACGGGCAAAACGGACCGCCAAAAAATTTGATACTAAATTTCCATTTTCTGAAATTGCTTTCAATTTACAACTCTTGTTTTCTTAAATTTATTTCCAGTAATTATTAAGTAGACTCAATGTATTATTTGTCGCAAAAAAATACATACAGTGTCTTCTGGGCTAAATTTAAATTTAACACAAGTTATCCAATACTTTTATTTTTTCGGCATCTGTATTTACTAACAGTCTTGAAAATCTCTTTTTCTACTTAGATTAGAAATAAAAAAATATAATAAATAAAATAAAAAAAAAAAATTTTACATTTTTCTGAGTGAACCGTTTTGCCCAGTTGGAAAAAAATTTTTTTCATGGCATCTACACTGAAAAAACTAAACTATATAAATTGTACTTTTTTCATTGATTGAAGACGTGAATAATTGAAGAACAAATTTAAAATTTAATGTCTGTGCAAGAAAAATTAATATTTGATTTTACAAAATCGTAACTAAAATTTAAAAAATTTTATTACTGACCATTTCGGTTACGCACCGAGTGCTCTACCAGTTGAATTATCCAAGACTATTCTATACCATATTCTGTTCAATCTATCTATATCCATTGAGCCACACTGTCCATCGTACAGTAGCATTTTTAAATATTTAAATATTTAAATAATAGTGCTAAGCAGAAGAGTATGTGTTTTTACACATATATACGAGACTATTTCCATGAAGCGTTTTAGACTTTTCTATATTATGGCGAAAGAGAATTTGAATAGGAGGGGGTGTGGGGTAAGATAAAGAAGGAACCTTCTCAATGAAAAGTCTATGACGTATTATAAAATTAATTGTTTGATATATTTAAATTTCCTATAGTGGCACCATGATTCCGGGTTGTAATTTAAAACACTAATTTTTAAAGTTTATTTCTTTCTGTGTAAGAATTCAAAAAAAGAAGATTCACCTTTTTGAAATGCAAAAAAATTATTTCTTTGTTGGTCTCATTTTGCCCGTCCTTCCCCTACTTGCGTATTCTGTATTCGATATCTACGAGCTCTCACTTTATAATATTATTATCTTTTATTTTTTTATATTCTACATTTATAAGTATATAGATACATATATTTATATTTATATATGTACGTATAAAGTATATTGTGTATTGAATGCAGTAGTAAACTGCATTAACGTAAAACGTGTATGTAAAATTGTTTATACATATATATATATATATATATATATATATATATATATATATATATATATATATATATATCAGCGGCAATAACTTGGCGCCTTGTTGCCATATATACAAGGATAATATAACCGAGTATTATCAAGTAGGATAATATAAAAGAGGTTGCCGTGCTATATAATATGCAGAAGCTTGTACAAGTTGTATAGATCAGTATACATACATATTTAAATATATCTTGTAAATATTGATAAGATGATACTGAAAAAACTTATTATTATTACTATTAATAAAACTTTAATTAAATGTTTAAGTAAATATAATTTATTGAAGTTTGTTTTAGTAAAGAGTGCCATTTAAATTGAATATAGAGCAATAAGTATTTATTTGTTGACTGCAAGGATGAAAGATCGCTATAGAAGATTTGCGCTTAAGGAAAAGCGGGTATCGTACGTGATTTCAATGTAAGATTTATTGACGACATTTCATCGTGTGTTTCCATAATAATAAATACTATTTCATTTCTTTGACGGTTAACTACTTATCGTTTCAATATTGTACATGTTTTTAGTCATTAAAATGATTTATTTTTATATTTTTATGTTTTATTAAACAAAACTTTGAAAAATATTTTTTTTAATTGTTAACATTTATTTTAATTAGGGGAAGAGGGGGGGGGGCAAAATGGGGCGAAAAATTTAAGGCCCCCCCTCCCTGCCTATTTATAATATGTAGGCCATATGATTCAGATTAATAATCAATGAGTATTTTTTGCGGGAAATTTAATTTTTTACAAAAAAAAAATTTATATAAATTTTTCGTATCTTTGATTGTTTTTTTATGATTTTAATCCAAGAAAATATTTTTTTATGGTTTTTTAACAAAACTAAAATTTTGATTACTATTAATGATGTAATATGTTCTTTTTTTTAAAGAGAATTTAAATTCCTATAAAAATTATGAAGAAAACTATTACACTGTAAAAATTTGCAGAGTAAATGCGGAGCGGATAGTTTTTTATTTATTTCATTTCTTCAGTAAAATTTACTCCGAAGCGGAGTTTATTTCAATATTGAAATTCCAAATCGAAGTGAAAACGGATCCAGATTATTCTGCTGAAAAGATAAATTCCATATTTACTCCGTATGCGGAATGATTGTAAAAACTTCGAAACTCCGAGTGATAGAGTGAATTCGGATTGGAATCTACTCCGAATTTACTCCTGATTTTTTGCAGTGTAGCCTCAATTCAATAGCTTAAGAGCTGAAAGTATTTTAAAATTCTTCTAAAAAGAATACATTCAACTCTTTTGATCAACTATCACAATTTAATTTAGAAAAAGGTAAATAGCCGAAAGGTATTTATTGATTATACTCTTCCTGTCAAAATGATCTAGTCAATCGAGCGTATCTACGCGCACAACAAGCGGAAAATCGTTCTACTTAAATGTTTTTTTTTCTTTCTATTGTTTAGCGGCTAAAAGCCGCGCCTGAGACAGATACTTCCGGAATGCAAATGTTCTACCTGTTCCCTATGAATATTAATTAAAAAACCGAATAAATTATTAGCCGAATGAATACTGGAGTAACTGATTGATGTAAGAGCGTGCAGAAGGTGTCGGTGTCTCGAAAGTAAATGAGATGACAGATGAGTGAACACGCGAATAGACAGAGATGAGCAAAAAACTAAATAAAGTGACGAGGGGGGCAAGTGCTAGATGACACGAGGGGCGCTGGGACAGAAAATAAATAAGAGAGTACAGTCAGTGTACCCGTCTATATATAATGGAATATATTTTTGTAAAGTGTTGTATGGTGTACTGTACTGTTGTACTGCGTCATGGAAATGGTAGAGTGTATAAAGACAGAAAAAGAGTATAGAGTATGCCAGAGAGATTGTCTCCCCCAAGGATGGTAGGGATCTACGACGCATGCGCGCATGCCGTGGGAACGTCGCGCGCCCAGGACAATCTCTTACGAATATGCGCAACTCACGTACCGAGGATAACCGATCACGCCCGAACTATTACGAGGAGTCCAACAAACCCCAAGAGGGATATTTTTCAGCGGTTCTCAATAATAAATTTATTTCAACCCTTAGAATTTATTTTATAGAAAAAAAAATTAAATTATTTATGGCGGGAATAAATTCAAATATTTAAAAAATTTATACTTTAACTTTTCGATAAAAAAATACAATAGTTGACATCGATAGTGTAAAATACTAAATAATATCAAAGTGTGCCAACCCCTGCGACATATATATATATATATATATATATATATATATATATATATATATATATATATATATATATATATATATATATATATATATATATATATATATTTATATGTATTGAAATAAAATAGTGCACGTGCGAGTGAAGGCGGCCATCTGTGTGCTATACTTTTAGTACATCATTCGATTCGCCGGATGTTGAATTGACATAAGAGTAAAATTGTGCAAGTACCCGGGCCAATTGTGGACTGTGTAAACATTTAAATGTATGTATGCATGAATATATGTATATACATTTATATGGGTGGATTGGATTTGAAAGACCAGAGTATGTGTAACACGCAAAGGATGTATCTGTAAAAAAAGGATGATATATGAACATATACTGTATCTATTTAATTGACGAGTCTCAAAGTACTAAGAGTAGAGAAAGTGATCGGGTTTATTTATATTTCTTTATTTTATTTAAACGCCCTTGGGAGATTTTTAGTCACGTGACTCTGGGTAAATTTGATTTGAGATTCAACAACTAAACTCATATATTACAATTCTGATCTCAATGGCCATTTAAGTATCGTATAAATTAATAATTAAAGTACCCGCATAAATCCTCTTTTTTATTACACATTAAATTCACTTTTTATTTATCGATTGTTGAGTAAGCTCGAGAATAAATTAATGTTGCAGCGAGATTTTTTAAATTTTCCACTTTGTGACAAAATTAAATTTTTAAAAAATTTAAAAAATAGCTAAGTGGATGTACTAATGATGAAATTTAGGTATTGACCACTGGGCAGTTTAGTTAATATATTAAAAAATAAAAATATAAAAGGCCAAGATTGAATGTGAATGTGAATGTCGAGAGCTGATCGTTGAGCGAAAGCGACGACGCACGGCGTCGAGATCACCGCGGGATGTCTTGGTGAATAAAAAAGCATATTTTGACAGAGAGACCGGCTGCGCATAACCTTCGTCATCCTCTTTATACAACAGAGAGCACATCGACTTGAGATATATTAGTAAAAGGCTTGGCCTCGACCAATACTATCATGTTTACATCCACAATCATTTCCTGAATAATTATATACATACATGCATACATACATATATATATATACATATATGACAATATAATACATTTTACAACGTCACTGTATCAGACATTCTATTGGTTCAATTCTTTGGACAAGATGTCGCCTAAATGGAATCTACTCAAGACTATAATGGAGCTAAAAAATATTTTAAGCAACCGAGAACCAATACCTTCCCTATGAGCAAATAAAATAATAAAAAATTAAAAAAAAAAAACTTTATTTTCGACGGATCGTAGACTTAGTCGTGTCCTCGACCCCCCGTTGACAGGCTCCAAAGAATCAGCTAACTAATACAACAAAAAAAAACTACCTCTTTATATTTGAACACAGTAACATCGTCATTTTGGTTGTCTTGGTGATAAGACACCCCGCTTAGTTTTATATGAAATAAATATTTTAAAAATAAATAAGCTTTATTTTTTAACAGATCGAATATCATTATTTTTTTTGACTTTACCAATAAAATAGTCATTTTTTATTACCTGTACTAACGGATTTGAATTTTATTTATTAAATATATATATTTAATAATAATATTTTGTAAATTATAATTATGATAATTTGTTTTTAAAAAGTTCCATTTTAAGTGTCAAGTAAATTATATAAAAATTTAATATTTTTTTTTAAAGATTACTATAAAATATCAGGATGTCAAGCACATGGCGACGATTTCACTGCTAATGTCGACCATCAATTCCAACCGCTTGAGACACCACGTTGTTATCCTGTCAGTCAATAGACGTCCGTTTCTGTACGATACGGATGGACTGGTGAATGAAGAAAAAGCATTTGTGAGTGCTTTGAATCACATTCAGGAAAAATAAAATAAAAATAAGATGAAGGGAGAGGCTGAGACTTTTACTCAAAGAAAAATCAGATCCAATCGAATCATGGGTTATGTAAAAAATATTACCCGCATGAGCTGATGGATAAAAGATAAAAATTATAGACGAGATTATTGATGATTATTATTATGGATATTAACTGTACATAGAAGGCAGACGTGAGTGTTTGGAAAACACTTTTCTGCCAAGTCGTAAATAAGGGTGAATATTTACTGTGCTTGTGAATATTCATGATCGGAGAAATAATGTCAGAAATACGTAATGGGAATCGAGATTTTATTTTATTGGTTTGTCTATGGGGTTTTTTTTATATTTATTGAGATTCTAGTTAAGTGGATTTATTGTCACAATGGGGTATCATTTTTTTTTTATTATTTGCGCTTGCAAGGGCCATGGTGTGGATCGTGCATATGTTAGTCTCTTGTGGATAGTTATTTATTTTTTTTATGGGTTATATAATTTTGGGTAAAAAAAAGAAATTAACGATAAATAGAATCTGTTAGACCATAAAGATTTTTTATGGAATCAAAAATAATTAAATTTTGTAAGGAATTTAGAAAATTTTAGTTGATCACAATCAGTGTTTGTATTAATTATTTAATTTTTCTGTTAAATATTAATAAATAAACTTTTTAATATTTTGTTACTTATCGGGGAGGGGGAGGCAAAATGGGGTACTCCCAAAATTTTATAAAAAATTTTGAACATATAAAAATCACTTTCCAAACCTAATTGTGCATTATTTTGAATTTTTTATTTAAAATTTTTAAAAAATCGAGGGTCAGTCATAAAATATTAATGACTTTTGTTTAATGATAAAAACTATTAAAGATATTTTTTTCTTCCTTTGCATTCAATAATTTTGTAAAATGTAATTTTTGTACAACGAACAAAAGTTATAAAAATATCACTAAAGTAAGAAGTCGATTATTATATATCACAAAATATAGTAAAGCGTTAATGTCATTTAGTTGATAAAAAAAAAAAAAAAAATAGAGTAAATAAATTTTTTTGCCGAAAATAAAATATTTTGAGCAAATAAGTAAAAGAAAATAATTTTTTTCCGTACAATGAAATAAGAAGCTTTCATTCATTTTTACAGGATTAAAAATACAAAGGGATACAATTTCCGGCATTATTGGTTATGTTAAAGCAGCTTTATGGAAAGTAAAATGAAATAATAACAGAGCACACGTGTTTTTCCAATCCTTTTGCCGAAAAGTGGCGCGTCAGTCTTAGAAATATATACATATAAGTATAAATTTTTACGAGCATAAAATGTATAAACGAAAAACGAGAAAGGGAAGTTTCGTGAACAACGTGCACACGGCACATCAGGGTCACGTGTCCACACGCGCACATGAAACAGGCTAAAATGTATCAGACGATGGGGCAGTTTTTAGGTTATTGTATTTAATATGTGAGGCATGGATATTTTACCCTATGCTACTGTGTCAGTATTATACAGATATACCTACATATATATATATTATATACATATAGATATTTGTATTGATGTGTATTAAGAAGAGCTTGTCAGCATATATATCCGTCGTTGCTGATATGTGGCCTTAACTTGCCATATTGTCAAGTGGCAATCGTCCAAATTTGTTATTCTAGTGGATTACGGACGCGTTAAAAGCACACCCCAGCTATGTATTGTCATCCCTTTCTTTTTAGTTTCCCTTTCTCCTCTCTTTGTCTTTTACTTATTTCTTGTTATGTGTATTTTTAAATATATACAAGTATACTGTGCGCTATGTTATAAAATCATACAAACCGATCTTGTGTTTGTTCCCGCCTGACAATAGACATCAAAAAAAAAATTCGATTATGAGGAGCGATTATAATACAGGATGTTTTTTTAGTTTTAAATAACAGTATTGAATATATGATACCGATAATATGCTAAATAAATTCGAATGAATATAGAATATAAACCCTTTCTTGAAATTTTTTTTTCACCTTTTTTACATTGTAAAAAATTTTTTGAACCCGGTGTAGGTAAATGTCTCGGTGTAAAAATTTTAGTGAAAATTAAACCAAATATGGTGTTAAATTTAGGCGGTGTGAATTTAAAATTTTTACACTGCCAAATGTGTAAATGTATAATTGATGATAATTTTGCGTTAAGTAAAATTAATCATAAAAATATTTAAATGTTAAAAATACTATTTAATATCTAAATAAAATTAATGTAGTTATTGATTAAGTAGTTAAAAATATTCAATGATCGTTTGTTGCTCATTAATCAAAACTACAACGAGTAACACGCAATGGTGTAAAAAAAAGTAGATTACACCGTGGACAAAATTACACGGATGGAAAATTTACTCCGGGAGAATTTTACACCGTTATTTCACACTACACCGCCGTGTAAAGTTCTCCAGGTCCATTTTTACAGTGTAGGTGGTAACCCATTTTGCCCCTCCCAGCCCTATTTATTTTAATCAAATAATATTTACTATTAATAGTAATTTATTATTAAAAAATTTATAAACTATATAACAAATAATAAAAAATTTTAAAAATTACAAGTGACCTTGAGAAATTGCGTTTATGCATGTTTTGTCGAGACTGAGGAACCACGTAATTCATGACGGAATTATGTGGCAGTGTTAATGGACTCTCGTGTCTTCACGAGATGAGGCGAAGAAAATTGGCGAAAGATGTATGTGTTCATTGTAGTAAGAGAGTAAGAGTGAGACAGAAATAGATTGAGCGAGAGAGAAATCGTGGGGTCATGTAATAGATTCATATATAGCAGCAATTAAATCGCGCTAATGCACCGAATGTTACCGCAGAAAACGATTTACCTGCTTTCGCTTCTTTTCATTAAAAATTTTTGTCTCCCGTATTTACCCGCTCTATTTAAAGTGAAAAATAAAACAAAATATATTTGTACCCTACATTTTTAAAAGATGATAAAATTCTTAAATATGCATGTAATATACAGGTTTATACAGATATTTAAACACGTAAAACATGTTTTAAACTCAGGATTTCCTTTACAAATGCAAATGACAATTAACATTAGTACTGTTATGCTGTACAACGGTTCAATTTAATAAAAAAACAAAAATAGAAAAACAGTTGTATTTTTTTAATTAAATTAAAACGGACATTTAAATTAATTAAAATTTTTTCCACATCTTTCTACACACAACTATAATTGTATTCAAATGAATTATAAAATTTCATTAAGGAGGTTCAAGCGAAACTAGGGAGTCAAAGTAGTTTGAATTTTTTTGTTTGCTAAATTCTTCTAATAGTTATAAAAATTCCTTATTTTAATTTATAATAACATAACGAATTCATAAATTAATAATTAATAGTTATTTAATTAAAGAAAGTAATGAAATTACTTGGGTAATTTTGACGCATATGGTTTTATAAAAAGATGCGGCAACAGCGCGTTCTAACTTCTTGAACATCGATATTCAAATTAAAGCGGGAAAAATTTATTTCTAATCTCGTCTCTCTTTTAATGTATTTCTATCTTTGTTTTTTCTCTCAGCTGCTTTCGCAACGTTGCCAAACCCTCAATAATATGTATCTCTGTCGATGAACGAGATTAAAAAATAAAGTTTAACTTGAATTATTTGAATAACTACAACGGTAACACTAATTTGTTAAAATCTTATCATATTCTAAAAATATTCAAGTTTATGACATGTGGTTTTTTATTTCTTAAACTTGGGAGGTTAATAATGAAAAAAATATAATAAGTCATGACGGAAGCTTGTCCGCCATAAGAGTCTGTATATAAGAACTTTAAAAACGTCATTTTTAAATCTTTTTTTCTAAAAAACTAGACGGTGGATCATATTCAAATTTTGAGAATACATAGACAAAGTACTTATTTATATATATACTAAGTTTCAAATCTTAAAGTTGGAAAATTCCTTTTACATTAGATTCGCTCGAACCTCCTTAATAAAAAAAAAAATAAAATTAATTTTAATCTGGAATTCCTGCAGTAACGATTGAAATCTATTTAACCAGCAGTTAAAACCTGTTTTATCGGCTACTCAAATCTGTTTCACATTTAAAAAAAGTGTGTTGACATATATCGAGATATAAATATATGAAAATAATCCTTATAAAGGGGTTGAATTAGAATAAGAGTAGTAGTAGTGTGAAATACGTATGTTGCTCTGATAGAAAAGTGAAACCTACGAGGTCCGTGATAGGAGCAATTTAGATGCGTCCTGGGGTCACGACTGCCGACTATTACTGTACTGCTATTACCGGATCCTGTACCACTTTATCTCACTCATTCTCTCTTACTATCTCTTTTTTTCTTCATACTGTATCTATTTCTTCGGTTCATCCCACGCTGTTGGTATTACGCCCGTTCTTACCGTAATTTTGCAACGAGTTAGAGCTCGGGTCTCGCGATAATAGGACAATTGTGATAAACTACGAATCGACATCCTTTTATATATATATACATATATTTATTTTTATTATTATTATTATCTTTTTATTTTTTAGACTCGTTATATTATGCGATTGTTATTGTACTACACCGTACAGCACCGTCTAAAGGACACATTACAACACATTATATAGACAATAAGAGAAGATTTAACAATTTATCACGACGTGTTGATCATGAGAGGGTCGATGACACATAATACAAGATGCTCTTGATCGTTTGAATCCCATGAGAGATTTATTATGATCGCCTCAAGCATTGGCACGCACATGCGATCATTCTCACTCTCTTTCTTTTTCTCTCACTCTCTCTCTTAGAAACAACTACATGTATATTTATATATATATATATATATATATATATATATATATATATATATATATATGTATGTACCATATCACGGAATGCTAAACTTACCGATGCGATGCAAATGCGTGGCTTCAACAGACTATCATTACGTCAAATCGGATTCACTTCATGATTCCAATCTTTTTATGTTTTTTAAGCAATTTTTTAAAAGTATTTTACATAATTAAGGAACAAAAATCGTTATGGGAATATTTATTCCTTCTTTACTTTAACACTTTTTACTTTGTGTTACAAAGTACTAAAATTATGTTTTAAATTTCTTGTGTCAATCATGTGTTCAAATTAATTGCATGCCTCAAATTGCGAAGCATTTAGGTGGGATTTACTGTCGAATAACCATGTGTTTGAAGATCGGAATGTTTTTCACGCAACGAAAATTAAAAAAGAAATATTTATGTAATTTGACTGCTTAAGGGATGGTTCCGGAGGATGAGAGTAGCCTAAGATTATCGGCTGACATACCAGAATTGTTATGCGAAACATTTCTGAAATCTAGTCACACAGTAAAAAAGGATTCGTCAAAATCAACACATATCGTGTGTAAATCGAAGGTTTTACACTTATTTATATGTTATTTTCACACATAGTAAGTGTTAAAAAGGTTAAACACGTATATGTAAGAATTATTTTGTGACGCTCGAGATTATTCTTAACATATTTTGTGTGTTAATTTCACAGCAGCATATAAAAAGTGTTACTTTCGTATAAATAAATAACATTTTTGTGTGTTAAAAGATCAATCGATTGCGTCAGTTCAAGCAAAATAAATACTCTGTTAAATTGACACACGAAAGTGTTAAAAATTCAACACTCAGAATTTTGACACACGCTTTTTTTACATTTTGACGATTCGTTTTTCATTGAGCATTCAGTAGATTTTTTACTTTTTTTTTTTGTTGCGCGATAAACGTCCCGATCTTCAGGTACATGAATGATTACCGTTTCGAAAAATGCTCGCATAAAGTCATTTTAATAACTCCGAAGGATTAATTTTACTCATTTATTTACTACTATAATCCCTTTATAAAAAAACTGAACCAACTGTCAGTTTATTTTTTAAAAATTAATTTCGTTTTTGAGGCATGCTCTTATCGACTTTCTAAACATTTTCTTTTATTTTTTCATGAAATTCAAAAGGGATTCCAACTTTAAAAATTTCCCAAGAGCCCCAAGATTACGAACAAGACTGAATTTACTTTTTTTAAGTGAAGACGAATGAATTTTAAATAAGCATTGAAAAAAATTTCTTTAAATAAAAGAGTAAAATCGTGAGAAACCCCTGATTTTTACTAAAACTCTTAACATTAAATGATATACCAGTGGAGAATAATTTATCATTTATTTACAGTCTAATACTACAACTTACTTGCAATAAGACTCGCCACGAAGCGGAGACACGCAGTGCCCACCGTTCTTGCAAGGACTCGGCGAACAGGAGATGAAACCTGTAACAAAATAAAAAAAAATAAATATATATAGTTTTTAAGTTAAAAGTAAGGTAATACAGGTTTTAAATAAAAAATATATATATATTTAATAATGGTAAGAATGTTTTGAATATTTACGATTATAGAATATAGAACATTGAAAGCATTGAATGCATTTGTATTGTATTGATGATATTGGATCTATTGTATATATATGTATATGTACAATAAGTGTGTCTCGTGCGTGGTATCCCGAGAAGTGTGTATGTATTGAATTAAATGTTAAGATTCAAACAGGCTTATCGCAAAGTGGCAATTAGCTTCCATGAGTCCGAGTAGCTTGCTATGCTAGCATAGCTAAGAGACGAGAGAATGAGAGACCTTTGAGATGCTGGCTACTACACTACTACTTTCCAAAGACCCTTTGACAAGCCGGGCAAAGTGAACTTTCGTGTTGGAGGTGTGTACCAGGTATATGAGGGCTTTTAGGAAATTTTATTTTATTTTTTTTAGTGAAAAAGTTTTTAAAAAATTGTTTTTTAGTTAAAATTAAAATTTATACAGTACAAAAAAATATAGGAAAGCAAAACAGGGTATCCCCAAAATATTATAGAAAATTTTAATTTTTTTTTGTAAATTTACAAAAAAATTTATTTAATTTCCAGAATTTTTTTTCACTTTTTCTTGGGGCAAGCCCATTTTACCCGCAAAAATTAAATTTTTTTAACGGAAACTGAAAATTTTTTTTAATTAGAGGAAGGGAGGGCAAAATGGGTCCCTTAAAATTTTGAGTGCCTCGAATGATTTGGGGGCGAAGTGGGTTCCTAAATCTTTAGGGGCCCATTTGGCCCTCCCCCCTGTTCCTCACTTTGAATATCATGAAAAAAAAAAGATTTTGAGTATTTGAGTTCCCGAAAACAGTATTCTCCGCCTATATATATATATATATATATATATATATATATATATATATATATATATATATATATATATATATATATATATATATATATATATATATATATATATATATATATGTATATATATATATATACGGAAAAAAAAAAAAAAATATATATATATATATATATATATATATATATATATATATATATTTTTTTTTTTTTTTTTTTTTTTTTTTCCGTATTATGGTAAATAAAAAAAAATCATGTCAGACATGTAATCGAGTATTTTGTAAAATGTAAGAGGAATAATTCATGATGTACATAATGTTAGATTTACCGTAATGCAGTAGAATAAGTATACAAAGAGTAAAATAAAGTATAGAAAAGGAAACGAGAGCAAATTAAGTCTTAGGGAGGAAACAGAAGCGACAAGTGTACGGCGCAGAGCATCAGAATCGCGCCGTCTTATTCAACAAGACGGATGAGATCAGTTAAACGAAACTGCCTTCGTGACAAATCCGTTGGTTGGTTTACTACACTGTAGTCTACTGTACAAACTGAGTACTCCTCTTTCCCTCCCTATCATGACAGTACATTGTGCGTGAAATCACTTAAGAAATTGCGACATAACAGATTAATTTATAAAATTCTGACGGAGTAACTAAACTATTGTTTTTGTTATTTATTTATTCTTTTTTTTTTTCTGATGAACTTGAATTATTTTTTTGAAAAATGTTAAGGTTTCATTGATGTTGATAAAGGAGGAAGTCACGGAAGTGCAAAAGTAGACATTGTTTTCATTCCCTTGTATACGAAAAGTAAAAAGATCCGCGGGCGCGCTAATTGCTTTAATTCCGGAGTAAATTGCTCGCTCGGGTTGAAATTGCGGCTTCCTTCCTGTCCTGAGACTGAACTCGTAGAAAATTTATTCACGTTGTTAACAAATACTTGGCTTTTACATGCTTTCCCATATCCCTCTATTTATTTTTCTTCACACTATTTTTAAATTGCGCGGCTTATTAATGAAAATAACAAAAAATTTTCTACTGTATAATTTATATTATTTTCACACGCTTATAACTTTTAAACTATTGACTTTACAGAAATATTTAATCTGATCATTTTTACAGAAAATTTGATTTTCTACAAAAAATATAATTAGTAATTTTTTCATATCTCCAATATTTTGGCTAGAAATTTAAATTCAAATTTACAAAAATAAAAAATCATGAAAAATAATTCGTAAAGCTTTCAACTTAAATTTCGACTACAGTTTTAAAGATACGAAAAAATTCAACAAATACTTTTTTGAAGAGAATTCAATTTCCTACGAAAAAGGTCTAGATGACTTTTAGTCTAAAGTCAATAGTTTAAACGTTAGAAATAAAAATAAATTGTATAAAGGAGTGATGGCGTATTATTATAAAGACTGTATGTCAATGCCACAAGATTTGTATCTCACATCGGCTGGGTACATTTCATCGTGTACATATCCAATATATGTACTCGCAATCAGCGTGGGTAGGACAGAAAAGACAGCAGAGCCAAGACGAGGATAAACGAGCAGACAAGTGAGAAGAGCAAGTTTGCGCCTCATGATATCGCCCACGCACGTGTCTTGTGCACTTTCCGATCCGCCAATTCACTTATTAGCCGGTCCATTACACGCCCTCTCTTCAAATTCATCCCTTTTTTTTCACAAGCAATCATCACCTATCACTATTCTATGTATACCATTCAACACAAACAAAAAAATATATAATAATTTATTTTTATTTTCCGATTCCCGAAAAACGTTCCATTTCACTCATAAATTATCTACGGTAATCTTCAGAGAAGGCTAAACTAATAATGATAATAATAGTTTAAAGGATCACGTGTTTTCTGCAAAGATAATTAGCGATTATACTTTGCCTTATATTTAAAGTTTTTTGAAAATGTTTCGCAAGAAGAAGTTGTCTATAATCTACGCTTTTTTTCATAGTCGATTCTCAGTAAAAAATAAAGCAATTTAAAAAAAAAAAAATCAAATTATAAATTTTTACTATAACAATTATTTTTTCTAAGGTAAAAGCCCCTGTACCTGCACGGTACCATTAGTCGCTCACTTTAACTGTTTAATGCGTTTTTTATAATTTTTATAAAAAAAAATTTCAACTAAAAAAATTGTTATTGAAAAATAATTATTTGTCGATCTAAATATATTAAAATATCATGTATCAAATTATTTTATAATAGATTATAAATTTAAATTAAGTGACAGTTTTCAAAATCGCGCATAGCCGGGCACTTTTTACTTTAACGTTCGTTCGTTAGATTAAATTTAGGTTACGTCAAATTTTTAAATAATTGTTATAACTATATCTTATTAAATATATTTTTAAAATTCATGAAATTTAATATTATGAAAGAATAAAGTAATATAATTTATAAATTATTTGTCCAAATCAATAAACTTATGATAGTTTAATTGATATTGTCTTTGTGCGACTATAGGGCCATGTGTTGATCGAGTAATGGTACATGACAACTTTTAGTGAACGACTATGGGTACACTCAAGGAGCTTATTTAAAAAATTAATAATAATTAATTATAAAGATTATTCTTAAAACTTAAATTTTATTCTGATACTTGAAACTACAAAAAATAACAATAAAAAAAATATGGTTTTTAATTTAATTAATTAATTTATATTGAGTGATTTGATCTCACTCCAATGAAAAGTGAGCGGGTATAGGGGCTTTTACTTTCCTCACTTTTATTATAAAAATTTAAATGATATTTCTCACTTAAATTTACACATATATTAACATACTTATCAAGGCTAATTTTTAAAAAATTTTTTAGTGTCCTCATTATACCCGAGTCATAAAAAAAAAATTATTCGACTGCAACTGAAAGCTTTTCTCATTTTCTTAAGAATACCAATTGAGAATAAAAAGTTTCGCGTACTAGGCTTGAAGAGAAAAATTTTTATTTGCCTCTTTATTTTGCATAGACCTTTAGGATCATTCTTATATTGATTTATCAAAATAACCAAATGTCAACTCATAATAAATAAAAAAAAAAATAAAAATAAAAGTGAAGATGGAATACGATATTAAATATTAATAAAAAATATTAATTATGGTTGTCTAAAAGATTATTCAACGGGGTTAGTCATCGTTTCAACACGAATTACAGGATCATTATTAACCTCAAGGATAAGCCATCAGAATATGAAGGTAATCCCTTTGGATCATTTGATTCGTTTCGCACGTCATGGGAGTCTCGGTAAATTTATTTTTATTAATCCAATATGCGTCTCGCTTTCGTACTGGTATTAGTTGCCGCCTCTTATTATTCTCTGATATCATATACATATAATATGTGATGATGATGATTACGGTGATACACGGTAAAATATTGTGAAAGATCAATCATTGGCACGCGTGATTTAATTAAAATCTTGACCCAATAAAACCAAAAAATTTGTTTTTTTAAATTTTTCGAATAGATAAAAATTGCAGATTCGTATAAATAAAATCTGAAGGATGTAAGAAGAAAACCGGTCTGAAAATCGGTAGTTGAGAGACGGTAATAATAGTTTAAGAAGACAGCTGCCGGCTACTGCCAATAGAAATGATAAATATTTTTCTTACATTATTTAGTTGGATTGAGAGTATTGATCTGTAATAATTCTCGTGCATTTCTGTAAGACAGGACGGGATTAAAAAAAAACGTATTAAATTTCGAGAACGAGATACTTGAATTGACCAATACAAGAGGATCGAGAAAAAGATGATAATAAAAAGTGGAAGATGTAGCACGACGTATTGAGCACTTTCATGCACTTTCCTCTCCTTTTAAATTCACGTAAAGTCATCAGATATATCAAGAGAATGTGTCTCCTGTGGAATCGTATTACTTTTAAAATGTCTCAACGACTAAATAAGGCTCAAGGTATTATGTAATTCTCTTAAATATCTCATGTCGATATCATCATTTTTGTTAACAACCATAAGTATTTATTTGAAAAAACAAGTATTTACTAATTTTATATCACTCACGGTGTTATTTTTTATCTATGTATGTTTTAATAATTCATGTAATTGAAATTTTTTCTTGTGGAAAATTTTTTAATAATTAAGGTAAAAGCTTCTATACCCGCTCACTTTTCATTGGAGTGAGATTAAATCACTCAATATAAATTAATAAATAAAATTAAAAACCATATTTTTTTATAGTTATTTTTTGTAGTTTCAAGTATCAGAATAAAATTTAAGTTTTAAGAATAATCTTGATAATTAATTATTATTAATTTTTTTAATAAGTTCTCTGAGTGTACCCATAGTCGCTCACTAAAAGTTGTCATGTACCATTACTCGATCAACACATGGCCCTATAGTCGCTCAAAGACAATATCAATTAAACTATCATAAGTTTATTGATTTGGACAAATAATTTATAAATTATATTACTTTATTCTTTCATAATATTAAATTTCATGAATTTTAAAAATATATTTAATAAGATATAGTTATAACAATTATTAAAAAATTTGACGTAACCTAAATTTAATCTAACGAACGAACGTTCAAGTAAAAAATGCCCGGCTATGCGCGATTTTGAAAACAGTCACTTAATTTAAATTTATAATCTATTATAAAATAATTTGATGTATGATATTTTAATATATTTAGATTCACAAATAATTATTTATCAATAACAATTTTTTTAGTTGAAATTTTTTTTTATAAAAATTATAAAAAGCGCATTAAACAGTTAAAGTGAGTGACTAATGTCACTGAACGAGTATAGGGGCTTTTACCTTAATCAATTTATTTTTTTATTTTATTCATGCCAAATAATTTTTTTCTACAAAAATAAAAAAAGAAATTGCATATTTTGAAAGTGTTAAAATTACTTGCAGTGAAATAAAATAAAATTAAAAAACATTTTTTTTTACACAACAATTTTAAAGTTCACTTAAACAATTCAAAACCATATTATTATATATGTTTACCCGTTGTCCAGAAAGCTACAACAGAGCGTTAAAAAAATATTTTTTCTCCATCTACCTTACAGAAGGTCCATCAATCTTTACTTCAAAAGTTTCTACTAAAATTCATTTTTTTAGAAATATTTTTTATAAAAAATAAAATTCTTTACAATACTTGCAGTCTCAAGTCGTATTCAAGATTGTAAATAAGTTTACGATTTAGCTTCCACTCAGGAAACGTTCGCTTGTATTTTATAGTTTTAAGAAAATTGACAAGACCTTGTTCTTATTCTTAGCTATAGTTTGTTTTTAAAAATGAAATCTCGTTAAAAAAATACATAACCTGAGCAATAAATCTCAACTTTACTTTGGATTTTATTATCCTTCTTTTTTATCAATAAAATTAGACTTAGAGGAAATTTTAATCTGGAAATAATAAAAAAATTTGAAAAAAAAATCGTTGGTTCTTTATAACTATCTCATGATTGCAATTTACGAGTTATTTTCTCACTTTATCTCGCACTCATCCATCCAATTTATTTTTCTAGTACTTCGTTAGCGTATGTCGCTATAAAATATTTTATATACTGAATTAAAAGATTTATTTTTTCCCGCTTTTTTTTTTTTTTTATAAATGCATTCCGTGTCTGCATGCATACACGCAATGCAACAAATTTATTAACATTAAGAAAAATTTTTTAAATGAAAATATCAGCATCTTACAAAAAAAAAAAAAAAAAAAAAAAAAAAAAAAAAAAAAAAAAAGAATGACAAAATATTTTCATTAAAAAAAAAAATTAAAAAATTTTTTCTAAATTAATTTTGAGGAAATCAATCAAATAAAGTATCAAATTTAATGGCTAGAAAAAATAAAGTCATGTAAAATTCTGCATCGTTAAAGAAAAAAAAAATTTATAATAAAAAAAAAAGTGGGGGGATCCCCAATAAAACCTAAATGAAGCAGGTCCCGTTTGCAATCTTTCACTTCTTTCTTTTTCTTCCTTTTTCCCTTTTGTTCTCTGCTCAGTGTGTTGTTGTTGTGTCCGATTGGGGCGTTGGGCCCTTTGGAGCCTTATTGTTTTTTAGAGAGCGACGACGACCCGACGTCCAACTTAAACTTGTATTGGCATTGAAGATAGAAGTGCAGTATAAAAAATTTTCAAGTAGAGGTACAAAGAATAATAAAAAAAAAAAAAAATAAGATGAAGACTAATGCAGAAAAGAGAACCAGGCCCTATTGTATTATAATGCCCATTACAGACATTCGATGCGAACTCGTTTCTCCGCGAATTTATGTCCTATTTTTGCATCGTTTATTTTTTTATCCCCATTATTTTATTTTATACACTTCATATACTCCACAGTATTTTTATTGCAAAAAAATTTTATTTCTAAATCTATAAAAAATAAACACGAGTGTCAATGTAGCAGCCATAAGAAAATTTTTAAATTACATAAAAAAATAATTAAACAATTAAATTCATAAAATAAAAAAAAAATGCATGAACTGATTGTAGAATTTTCTAAAAGTCCATTTTTTAATTTTATTTTATTATTTTAAGATTTTTAAAATTTTCAGATGTCTGCCATTTTCATAAAATAAACTCAAAAAATTTTTTTTATTTAACCGAAAATTCCACGTAAACTATACAAGATATCATAAAAATGTATGATAACAATTTAGTAGCTCATTAAATTTTCGAAAAAAAATCTTGTGGCTCAGATTTCAAAATCCCATCGCTAATACGTTATTTTAAAAAATAACCAAGCAGTAAAAAAAAATTTTTTTATAAAACTGCAGCTGGTCTACACATATCAGCTCTATCAGGCATTAATATCAAACATATAAGTGCGGATAAACATCTTCGTGTCATACCTGACATATCATACAAAATAAACCTATGAGTACAGTGGCCGTTGGTCTACAATAGAGTTAAGGGCGCGGGTGTCATCTATACAAATCTACACCATAACTGTATACTTTCAACACATATACATACATATATTCATATACACATACATTGTATACATATACATATATAAAAATACATACACATGTATAAAACTAAACAGTAGAAAATGAAATGAAACATCTGCCAGTGGGTTGTGGCGACGGCTGACCTTTTTCATTTTCTTTCCCACTCTAAACACCACCACCTTGCACCACATTACACCCTACAAAATAGGCCCTTTCCGTTCTCTATATATACTACAATATCCCCTCTCAATTATAAAACATCCCTCCTTTTATGTTTTTTAAAAAATACTAACCAACATGAAAATATTTTTCTCTACTCTCGGACAAAAATATAATTATATTTTATTGAAGCTTTAACATATATATATATATATATATATATATATATATATATATATATATATATATATATATATATATATATATATATATATATAAATATATATATATAGATAGGTTGAAGATCGTGCGTGCTGGCATTCGAATCACTGATGAGCTTATATAGCGTCATCAAAAAATAAAAAAATAATACTGGTTGCGTGTGTGTGTGTGATATTATTATTATTGTTGAGAATAGGGAATTTTAATTTTTATTGCAATAATAATAAAATAAAAAAAAAAGTAATTTTGATGACTCTATCTGATCATTTAATTTATAAATATTATACTTATTAGCAATAAAAAGGTTATTTAGTAATTTATAAAACACTCAATTGAAATGACTATTGGATAATACGTGTAATGCTAATGTGTAATTTAATACTTAGAAAATTATACGGAGTATTAAAGGTACGGTTTGTAAGCGAGGTATGAATGTAATAATAAAATAAATTTAAAAAAAAAAAAAATAAAAAAATAACAGAATGCTATAAAAATAAAGCGGGTTAACAAGATCCACCAAGTCAAGTCAAGATCATAAATTTGAGGTAACAAGAGCCACGCGATTGATTTCTGCCGAAATGGTTTACGGTTTATTTGAAATTTTAAACGGACTGTATATTGGTTTTCTCTTTTACTCTTCTCGCTTATTCGATTTCTCTTATTACTTTTTTTTTTTTATTTTATTTTATTTTAACGTCGCTTTTGATTTTTTGCCCAACGGGCGCCCCATCACCTGGAATTACACGGCAAATTTAAAAGAAGCTGTTTTGTTTCCGGTTTACCCCGATAATTTCGATCGAGGCAATTTAAGTAGGAGAGAAATTTTAAAACCATCGATTGATAAATTGATTTATTTTTCGTTACAACACTAATCAATGTAAGCCAACAGATATTTGATATTTATGTCAGATAATGATTGATTTATGGCAAATAACTACTAATTTAATAAATAAATATATACCGTCAAAATTAAAAAAATGTATTAATTGTTTTTAATTTATAATTTATCTATAGATTTTTATTATGATTTTAAAAACGACTGTCAGGTTACTGACCTAGTAGTGTATATATACATATATATATATCACCAACAAACTACTACTGAAACATTTATATATTTTCTACAATTCTCCCACGTGAGTCTTGTCTCGAAGTAATTACGCGGACCTATAATTCGTAATTAATTTTAATTCTTGCAGGGGAAAACGACCGGCGGGACTTAATTTGCCGGCACATATATAAATATATATACATATATATTTATATATATGTATAACAACATCGTAGTTCCAACCACCATTTCAAGATAAATAAAAATACTACATATGTGAATACACTTGTTTTTATCTACGTGTGTATAATATCGCACGGTTTATTGTTTATTATCATTTTTTTTAATTTCTTAAGATAATTCAGTCACCGATTACATCATTGGATCATTATCACCGACGCATTGAAAACAGACTTCAATGAAAATTAATTTTTAAATACTTAAGATAGTACTATCGATACCACAAGTGTCAAATGTGTGGTTTGTGTAATTTGACTTCCGTAGTATTTATATTTGCCAACGCCGCGTAAAATAAAATGAGATAGAAGTATGCGTACAGTAACTCAAAATATCAAATCATGCGCAAACATCTATTGTACAAATTATTGGTTTCATATGTTTGTTTACTAAAATAACATGTTGCTTTGTGTATAACACTGATACCCCCACACACCGCATTTAATGCATGTTTAAATTTCCCGCCCATCATAAACTTTTTGGCGGCGTTGCCATATGTACGTAACATAACCCATTTTTCTTAATTATTTACTAATTACTCTTATCACAAGTTCTGAAGCTCAGATTATGATTAACCAAAATGTTCTAAACATTTTTTTTCTTTCCGTTGATACCACTTTCATTTAAATTTGAACGTCACTTTTAGTCAAATGAAATTATCGGTGATTCCCCATAAAAATTAATGGTTAAAGCAAACATTTTTCAATATTAATATCTTTTTTTCTGGTTCATTATCTTGTTATAATGTACCAATATGTCAAGTTTCATAAAATTCTGCACGTAAATTCTAAAATCGATCGTACTAGCTTAACAAATAATTCAAACAGATTTCTAGTTAAGTCGCGTAAAATAGATTTATATAAAAAAATAATTTACAAAAAATTAAAAGTTTAAGATAAAAATCTCGATGTTACATCGCTAAGAAATTATCTTAGCTAAAATCATGCTACCGAGTAGTAAAGAGCCTGTTGGTATCGATCTTTTCTTCGACCAAACGATCGAGCAGTAGTAGTATTATAGAGAACTTGCTCGACCTCCGATATACAATACTTTTAAGATCTTCTTTTTGCTTCTTTTCCGCTTGCTGTTTCTTCTTTACTCCCATTCTTACATATTCCCGGATCCTTCCAAGTATAAACTAAGACTCCTTTGTCCTCTTACCTACTTTTAACTTTTTTTTCTTTAAATTTATCTTGCCAACGTAAATTCCCATAGACTTTTTTATTAAATCCTTATTTTCTTTGTCATTAAATAAAATTCAAATCCATAAATTTTTTTTTCTCTTTAATAATCAGCTTTAATAGTTTAATTAACAAAAGGAAAATTGGATCCAGACCTGGACTCTTTATGTCACAAGACAACGAAAGATCCGATCATCGATGATGAAAATAATTTTAGAGTTTTTTTTAGAAATGATAAATTATACAAAAAGTATTTAAAAAAATTTCACTTATAGTTTTTTTAATTTTCTACATGTGCATATTTTTATAAAATTTTTTGAGTAACTGATTTGCTAAACAAAAAAATCCGAAAATTGCTAATTGTCTTTAAATTTCAAGATGATACTGGAATTAGCCGGCGCCTAGAAATTTTGGAATTGTTTTTTAGACAATAAATTATTGAAAAAATTGTACCTGTAGTTTTTTAAACTCTCTACAAGTGCATTTTTTTTTTTTTTTTTTTTTTTTTTTGTAATTTATTTGTTGAAAAAAATCCGAAAATTACTAATAGTCTGCTGACTTCAGGATCATAACTTCAAGATCATACTTTAAGTAAAAAAAAAAAGGTTTGGAGTAACAGAAAAATTGAACAAAGGTGGAAAGATGCAAATATAAGGTATAAAAAAAAGAAGATAAAATGTATGCAAAATTTGAAATGTAAAAAATTGACCTTAAAATCAATTATAATTTCAGATATTTTGATTTCTAAAATTTGAAAAAAATTCACCAGCATATTCTTTAGCGAATTTATTACAAAATTGGAAGCTGAGGTTATACGAATGAAAATGTCAAAAAATTTAATTGAAAAATGATCTTTTAAAAAATAAATTTTAAAATAATATTGAACTCGCCACAAAAAAAATTAATTTAAATAGTTTTATAAATTTTTTTATTATCGCAAGCATGAGGATCAATTTCAAATCAATGAATCGGAAGATGTTAAATTCATTCAAGTTTAATTTCTTAAAATTTCAAATCATGAAAGATTGAATAGATGACCGATAAAAATGAAAATATCTACAGGTACACGATTGAATTTGACTATAAGAAGGAAAAGGACAGTAAAATAATTTGGATAGACTCCTTTTCAATAAACTAGCAAATGAATAAAAACATTAAACATTGAGAAGAAAATTAAAAATATAAACGATAGTTAAAATTGTTTATGCGACTGTTTGGAAAATGCCGGGTGTCTTTTTCATTTTTTTCTGTTCTGTATAAATAACTTGTGTGTGGTATTGTGCAAACGTGTGTGTCAAGAGTTATGGGCGTGTGTTATGAGCACTGGAGAGTCCTTTTTTTAGTCCAGTGGCGGCGCGTATGTAGAATAGTTAAATGTACAGATATTCTGTTATGTTTTGTTGTACACATAGAGTAGCAGGGAACATCAAGTATCACCAAACACCGGAAACCAGGAGGTCTTTGGCATAAACTCAACCCCAACTCAACCCCTATTTAGGTTTCCCCTTACACCGACATAACTGTTATTCTCAACTCGTATTTACCCATCATACTGCCTATATATATATATACTTCAACAAAAAAATGTATAATTTAAAAAACTAAATAAATTGTTAAACTCAAAGGCAATTTAATAAAATTATATAGAAAGTTTAAGCAAAACAAAGAAATAAATAAATTTTTCAAAAGAAATAAAAGACATTGTTGTTTTAACCACGAAGAACAATGCCTCGAGGGAGTAGAAGAGAACGAGTTTGCAGGTTGAAAAGGTTGCTTGGACCGCGTAATTATGCAAAGGGACACTCTTCTAACCGCGAAGTTAATTAGTTCGGTTCGTAGATCCGCACGACTAAAAGTTATTTGAGGGAAGTCCGGAACGACATTGAAATTATTGCTTCGGAGATTCAATCTCCGGTGTAATATTCCTTGGCTGTACAAAAAATACCATCTTTCAAACTCAGTACTGAGTATAAAAAATAATTAAACCCGCAACGGCAAAAATAAAAAATAATAATAATAATAATTAAGTTTATTTTAAATAGTAAACATTAAAGCTACTTTAGACTCATATATAATCAATAGTAACGCCTACATATATTTTTTACTCTTCTATAAGAAGTTGACCCTAAATACCAACGCGTATTGTCGCAATCATCATCACCATTACCCACCGCAAATAAATATTATTTATATATTTTTTATTTTCTTTAAGTGTTTCAAATTATAAATTCATTCTATTAATTTTAGAAAGTATAATAAATATGTTTTAATAATATTAAATCAAATAAATTATTGATAATTAATTATTTAAAATTTATTTATTTAAAAATTTTAAGTAATTATTTTCTTAGTAAAAAAAAATTAAATAAATAAACAAATTTAAGATAAAGTTAAGAACAGGCGTGCGAATCGTCGTCGACTAGAAGTTACACCGTTAAAGGTCAGTTCAATGATTGCATAATTAGCAGTAGAGCGTATCCAATATTTTCTATTAATATATATATATATAGAAATATATATATTAGTATGTGTCTACAAATTTTTATGAATAAAATAGTATTTATAAAATATAAAATTTAATAAAATTTATGAATTCACACTGAAGTGCAATAAATAATACAAAATGTTGTAGTAAAATGTAAAAGCTCATTGAACTGAAGGTCATGAAATTCCAATCACTGTTTTCCCATCTCGAATGTCAACCCATACCACATTGAAAGGACTCTATATAGTCTATATCCTACTGTACAGAATATAAGCAAAGCTATATATACATACAATATGTATATTTGTTATATACCTGATGTACATAAAGAGGAAAACGTCGACGGCACGTCTCGCACCTGCCGTTGACCGAGAAGCAACACAAGAAAACAGTATTTCTCGCCTAACTTCTTTTTCATTCTCTTATTATTATCTTTTATGCTATACCATACTGTATTACACTATACTACACATACTATATATATATTAAATACATTACTATGTACCGCCTTTCCACTTTTTATTCTTATATACTTCAATTGAGTCCTTTTCTCAGTAACCAAACTATCATATTCTTGCTCAACAAGCTCATAAAAATATATATATATATATATATATATATATATATATATATATATATATATATATATATATATATATATATATATATATATGTTATAATTGTAGAAATTATTTTAAAAATTGTCGGTCATGAAACAAAACAATTTAATAAAATTGCATCGTATATTAATATACGGATTTCTGTTGATGCAGATCAGATTTCTGTTGATGCAGATGAGAAAGTATAAAAAAAAAGTTATAATTCAGCAGTCGTAGAAACCGTTCAATTTGAATTATAAATGACAAAGAAAATAAGAGTATATTAACTGTTAAAAATAATTTGAAAATTACTATACAAAAAAATTGAATATTTGAATTGTATTTTCAATAAAAAAAAAAGCTTGAAATTTAATAATTAAGCTAGTATTAGAAATTAAGAAACAAAAATACAAATTTTAATAAATATACTTAAAATGTATACTTATTTTTTTAATTTCCTAAGTAAGTGTTTAAGATTCAAAGTTGTATTGAATTCTACTATTTCTATTTCAAATTTCATTATTTTTGTTTGAAAATTCAAATGCTTGAACATGAAATTTCTGCGTGACGTGCTGCGCGTTCAGTAATCAAGTGTGTGTATAAAATATGTAATATAATATAGCACAATGTTAATAAAACATAATAATTTAATTTGATAATGCTTCAAATGTTAAAGTGCGATTCAACTTTGAAATATTTATTTAATTTCTACATCTTTAAACGTTTAATAAAAAAAAAAAATATAATTATTCGTTAAGAACAATACTTAATAAAAAAAAAATTTTATGATGTTTGTATCTTCTTAAAGAAATAATAATAATTTACAAAGTGTAAATTTTCCTTTTTTATAGTTACAAAGTTTAAAGTTATCAATAAACATTTTATAACTTTATATACCTAATATATCTTCAATTTTCATATAATCATACACTGTTAAAATAAACGTTTGAATTTTTATAACATTGTATATAACGCAATAAACACATACATTTCTGCTTGAAATTTAATTGCTAACTTCATTTGGAATTTAATCTACGGTTTTAAATTTTTAAATAAATAAATCTTTTTAAAAATTAAAAAAAAGTTGTTGAAAATTCAAAAATATGTATTTGAAAGTCCGAAACCTACATATATTTGAAAATTCAAAAAGATGTAGTTTAAATTCTATATGAAATTTGCGATGAAACTTCAAACACAAATGTATATGTTTATTGCATTATATACAATGTTTTGAAAATTCAAAAAATTTTTTTAACAGTGCACATAATAATTGTAGTAAAAATGACATCGTGTATCTATACTGTGACATCTTTCAAGTCTACTTCACTATCCAGTCATAAAGACATTTAAATTTGTTTTACTTTTAATAATTTTAGATATATATCAGTCACATGAAGTAAATTGAGACATTATATACGTTTTTTGGGTACATAAAAACATAAACGGTATACAAATTAGTGACAAAAGAGCTCCGTAATTATATTTAACATTTTAAAAAAGTATCATTAGAATTATAACGGTGTTTCATTTTTTTTAATTCCTTTGTTTCTTTTAAACTCAATGACTTATTTTATGGTGATAAAAAAAGCATTGTTTAAAATTGTAAGCTTTTAAATACTTGTGTAACATTATATTAGATTATTTAGATTTAAAAACTTGATATAATAATTATCCTGAGGCTTTCAAATATTAGAAAGTGAGAATTTTTATTATACTCGAGGATAATTTTTTATTGTTATGAATTATATTTTCTTAGGGTCATTCTGAGCAGTAATAAATTCCCAGGTTGTCTTGGACTTTTTTCGGACCCTTATAAATTTTTTTATCCTCTTCTATTGCACGGTCTCACTATTTATTTTATTTTATTTTTTTAAAACTCTCTTTCATTCTCACTCGCTCCATTCGACGACATTACGGGCAGGTACATCCTCAGGCTCATCGTGAGGTAATTACGGTAGCGTCTGGTGCAGTTTGCCGGTGAAGAATAATTAGGTACATGATAATGTCGAGCGATCAAACTTGTAACCAACCAACAACTTTTATAATCTATACTAAATCCCTCGGGGGTAATGGATCAAAAGTAGTTTCTCTATCTATCTTCTCTGTATATCTATACATTCTTATGCCAATACCGTCACGTAATTTCAGTTACGATCATCCTGGATAATCGGTATTTAAATTATATTTCAATTAGCACTAATTTTCTTTATCGGCATTTTAAAACCAAAAAATATTTCCAACTATTTTATAAAGAAATTAATTCATATAAAATTAAATATTTTCCTGAGAAAAAATTTTAAAAAGAATTTATATGCATACACTTGAAATTCCGCGTTGAATTTATAATAAAGGATCAACAAAATTGCACGTACGACCTTGGGAAGGAAATGCAAAGCCTTCAGGCGTCGATCGGTAAGGGCCCCCGATGTACCCTTTTCGCGAACCAGTCTTAGCTCGACCGCATACAACACACCCATATGTACCCATCTACATCCATAAAAGTTATACACAAAACATAAGTCTACTAACCGGTCTGAAAACACCCGATTGCGACCCCTTTAGCCGTAAGAGAGAGAAGCCTCAGACCCCAGGGCCTCGTCATGCTTCCGAGCCCTATCGAGAAACACCTGGCAATCGATAGTTTTCATACAAAGGACTTTAAACGGACGACAGGACACCCGGGAACTATTCCTTTAAAAGTCATACATCTATGCACACAACCTTATGCATGGATATATTTTTTATAAAAAAAAATAAAAAAACGTAAAATGTAACAAAGCAAAGGCAGAGAAGAGCATTTAAATATTTCTAGTCACGTAGTATTTAAAAAATAAAAAATAAAATTTAATTGGGAGTTATATGTTAAGTTGAAAATAAAGAAAATGATTATTGTGGATAAATAAAATAAAATTGCACACAAACAAATCAACATATGTACCACATAAACGAGTAGTTTCTCGTGTAGTTGCTTTAGCTTACAGTTCTGATAAAATCAAGATTTGTTATCCATTTTCTATGGCTAAGTCGGCACCCCAGTGGCTTTTATTCTATTTATTCACCTTTTTACTACTTCAAATATAACATAATACATATTTTTATATATATATATTCACATAAATATTCAAAATAAACGGATTATTTGTTTTGTACTTTAAATGCACTCCTAAAGTAGATAAAAAAAAATCATTTTAAATAAATAGAGATATATAAATGAAGATGAAGATGGAGACTGAGATAAAAATGAAAATGAAGATGAAGATGAAAAGAAATAATCAAAAAATGTATACTGAAGAAACGGATGTGGACATATCGGGTTACTCTTCTAAAGACACCACGTCTTTGCCGCATCCGTGTTATGTTATGTTATGTTGTATTATATATATATATATATATATATATATATATATATATATATATATATACTGACGAAAATTACACATAACAAAAAAACGAACAGAACAAGCGTACGATATTTCAATAATGATAAAAAATAAAATAAATATCCTTTGTATCCGCTTAAGGACACATTTTTTGAAAATACTCAGATGTTAAATGGCCCCAAAAATATACTGCGCAATAAAAATGTATACATACTAAACTACTTTCAAATAAATAAATAAAAGGAACGAACTGAATTGGTTATTGAATAGACCAATAGCGCAACGATTACTAAATAAACGGTCTACGAAAAATTAACATCATGATAACTATACAAATTATCTTAAAAGCTGTGTAAATAAAATAGCAGATTTTTGGTTGGTGAAAATATTTTTTTTTCGCTACTCAAAGTACCAATGAAATTTATCTGCCGAAATTTTTTTGACCAATAGAAAACTGAGGGTTATAGGTGTTTGAAAATTTTATCATAAGCATGTTAATGAATATTAATTAATAGATAAACAGACCAATAGACCCCTTATTTTAAATAATTATGGTAAATTTAGCATAATTTTAATTTTAAATAATAAGTAATTATTATTACATAATAAATTCATTAATGAATGAGAAATGAACGGCATATAATAATAATAATAATAATAATAATAATAATAATAATAATAATAATAATTACTTAGGTCTATTGTCTGTTAATTTAATTATATTTTAAATAAATTATGCAACTGATTAAACAATAAATCGACTTAAGTTGTATATATAAATGAATATATGATACATATATACGTATTATATAAAGTATATATAGAATATAGATTTATAACAGCATCAATAACATGAACAGTATCTTGATCTTACATTAGATTCAAGTCGCGTGGGCGAATAATGACAATCAGTGACAATTTTTAAACTATGATTTTTTTTCAACTTTATATCCTTCACTATATAATATATATATGTATATATAAGAATTATACATTAGACATTACTGAATCGATTGTATATATTAATGCCTACAATATTGAAAGATGATTTATTACACAGCCGGTTGAATTTATCCATACGCTAGTACAGTACACGATAAAAATACTAAACAAAAAAAAAAGTACTAAACAAAACGATTGAATATTTATGGGATAATCGAAACGAATGTTTTAAGAGTGGAGAAACGAATGAGAGGTTAAATTGCTTGCCGATTTTATGGGCCCGATCGATTGGCCAAGGTCTTCGACACGATAAAAAGGGATAGATGATTAAACTCTCTCGTTCTATCTTTTATTATTATTATTTTTAATTCTCTTATGTGTACTGTAATGTACATATGGGATATGTATATATTAAAGAGTATTGTACTGTACTAAGAGTTAATACAATTAATAAATCACTTGCGAGTTGTTAAAAGTTACGTCAAAGATGCTTGTAACGCCTTACATACGCAAAACTTTCGATTCTCGATCAATCGATGAGTCATTTATGTATATGTTAATAAAATATATGAGTAGAAGGTTTTTGATCCGTCTATTTTATTTTTATTTATTTAACGAGGCCCATCGTAAGCCAATGAATGTACGTGAAGGTCGGAACTTTTTTTACAGAATGAAAATAAAAAAAAAATGGAAAGTAAAAAATCTATTGGATTAGATCTTTGAAATGTTTCGCATGTCCTAGCATGTCAGCCGAAAATTGCAGGCCACCCCCAACTACCCCTTAAGGAGGTTCAAGCGAAACTAGTGAGTCAAAGTAGCTTGAATTTTTTTGTTTGCTAAATTCTTCTAATAGTTATAAAAATTTCTTATTTTAATTTATAATAACATAACGAATTCATAAATTAATAATTAATAGTTATTTAATTAAAGAAAGTAATGAAATGACTTGGTTATTTTTGACTCATATGGTTTTATAAAAAGATGCGGCAAAAGCGCATTCTAACTTCTTGAACATCGATATTCAAATTAAAGCGGGAAAAATTTATTTCTAATCTCGTCTCTCTTTTAATGTATTTCTATCTTTGTTTTTTCTCTCAGCTGCTTTCGCAACGTTGCCAAACCCTCAATAATATGTATCTCTGTCGATGAACGAGATTAAAAAATAAAGTTTAACTTGAATTATTTAAATAACTACAACGGTAACACTAATTTGCTAAAATCTTATCATATTCTAAAAATATTCAAGTTTATGACATGTGGTTTTTTATTTCTTAAGCTTGGGAGGTTAATAATGAAAAAAATCTAATAAGTCATGACGAAAGCTTGTCCGCCATAAGAGCCTGTGTATAAGAACTTTAAAAACGTCATTTTTAAATCTTTTTTTCTAAAAAACTAGACGGTGGATCATATTCAAATTTTGAGAATACATAGACAAAGTACTTATTTATATATATACTAAGTTTCAAATTTTAAAGTTGGAAAATCCTTTTTACATTAATTTCGGTCGACTTTCCTTAAGCAGTCAAATTACATAAATTTTTTTCATTTTCATTACGCAAAAAGTTCCGATCTTCAGGTACATGCCAATAACAGGGCAATAAGATATCCTAAAATCTGATAAACACAAACATATAACATATAATACCTATGATATAAAAGTAAGGTTCCTCAGTGGCGTTGGATAGAATATTAGCTGTTATCGGAGAACTAGTACATAAGAAGTCAATTAATTTCGTAATATGTTTAATAATAATATTGCAAATAGTTAACAATCTATGAAGTGAAGAAGATTGCGTAAAGTTTGATCTGGGAAAAGACGGATAAAAAATATTTTTCGACCTATTGGCTTGTTGATTAAACGATTAACCTTACAAACAAGTCTAATTTAGTTTATTATTTATTTTAATTAAAAGGGACATGATGCGTAAGAAAATCATATAATGGAAATTTTATTCATAAATTCTCTTGAATATAAATGTATCTTTATTACTTTCTTTCCAACTTGGAACATCATCTTTTATCTAACTTAAAGTCCATGGGAAGTCTCTTGCACAATTTCCGTAAAACCGTTATTTTATATTTTATTATTATAGTGATTCAGTAACGCGGAAATATACAATAGCGTTAATATAATTCGGTCATAGAGTGTACATATATTTTATATGCTTTATACTTTTATTTTTAATTTTAAAAAACTATTTTTCACGGAAAATTTATGAGTAAATATTTTTTTATTTTCAAATATTACTGAAGATCGAAACGTTTTTTGTGAAATATTTCGAATATAAATGCTGGTATGTCAGCAGAAAATCAGGCCACCCCCAACCTCCGGAAATACTCTTTAAGTCACCCTTTAGCAGTCGAATTATATAAATTTTTTTCATTTTCGTTGCGCAAAAAACATTTCGTTCAGGTACATATTTTTAAAAATTACTTTACATTCAAATAAATTTAAATATGCATTTATAAGAATCACCCATTCGCAGGATAAAATTATTATAATTTTTTTCAACAAATGTCGGATTTTATTCTAAAAATTCCAGGATAATTTCGAGTCAAAATTTTCTATCGTTTCGATCGGATATTTTAATTAAGAAAAAATTTAATTTAGATATCAACGCGGAGATAAAAGTGTCAATAAAACATAAAATTAAGAAAAAAGGTCGTTTAAAAAAAACAAAAAAGTAATACATGTTCCGTCGTGCAAGCATGTAATATGAGCCAACAGGCCGTGTCGGTAGTTGCAGTCACGGAACTCTTTGCCCTGGTGAGTGAACGCGTGAAAAATTAATTATCGCTCCATGAATTTCGCCATGTACTTGATGCAAAATGTCTTGTTTCCCTCCCACATATGCACCACACCTAAACTTACAAAACATTAAGCTAAATATTTTCCGTCCCTTCTCTCCCCTAAATAATTTAAAATGAAATAAGTTAAATAAATTGAGGTAAACTAAAACAGACCATTAGTTTGCTTACAAAGTACTTCCTGATAAAATAATTGAATTTAAAGATATTCCCATGTAATCAAGCATTGATTGATAAAATCACCCAGTACAGTGGAATTAAATTATTTACTTAACTTGCACAGCATCAAGTGCTTAAGCATCATACACCTCCTTTCACCATTTATCAATGATGAATTTAAAAAAGTAAAAGAAAAACTTAATGTAAGTAATACAACACGAGTTAAGTTGTGATTAATCGATAGGATACGTCGCATCATTGACCTCAAGGAATGAGAGAGAAGCCCTGCACTGTACGATTTATATCGTGTTGGATTAAATTACTCAGCTATAAAATCGTCAAATTTAATCCACATGTTTTCTTAAATATTCCCACAGTAGTTACTAAGACTTCTTATTCATGTATAACATAATCAATTAATATGAAAAAAAAAAAAATAATAAATATGAAAGTGAACCCATTTCTAGTAGAAACTACTTTAAGAATCTCAATTTGTGAATGATAAAAATTTTTAAACGGAAACAAAAATTATTAGTAACAAGTTGGAGTTAAAATGTCCCACGAGATCAAGGAATATAATCAGAAGGAATGTACAATATATCTGAGGATCTTAGTCTTGAAATCAGAGGATAGTTTGAGTTTATAAGGGGGCGCCGAGCTGTCCATAGTCTGACTGACGGCACAATCCTTGATCCTTTCGGTCGATACTCTTTTCTGATCGTCCAGTGGCGTCTGAGGCTAAAGTCAGTACACTGAGAGGACAAGCCCAGCAGTAACAGGAGTAACAGGAGTAGTTGCTGTAGGAGGAACAGATCAGACGATGCTGAACCAAAATAAGAAGAAGGAAGAAACATATCAAAGTATATCCAGAGTATCAGCATCAATAGCACGAGGAGGAAACTGGAGAGCAGGAGTTCTCCAATGGCTTGGATGTCAAGTATATTGCCAGATATCGAATAAGAATAAGAATAAATCGAATGAGATAAAGAGTCAGAAGAAGGCCAAGACTGAGACTGAGACTGTAGACTGGAGATTGGAGACTGAAAATAAGGAAAAGGAGATGTAGAAGAGGAAGATGAAGTAGAGGAGTTGGTAAGACATATCCCAGACGACGAGAGAATCGAAACGACAACGACGGATCGACGTGTGCCCACTCTGGTTGCCAGTGAAGGTCCTTAATTATGCGGTTTTACGCGGTCTTAGAAGGGGATAGAGGAGTACCCATCGGGAGATATCCAACTGTAGATTCTCTGAGTGAAAGACGCGGACAGACAGAATGAAAAACCGAGATTCAATGGATAAAGAATAAATAAGAGAGAAAACCAACGAATGAGAGACGAATGCATTATTCTTTCTCTTCGACTTCTTCTTCTTCTTCTTCTTCTTCTTCTTATCCAGCTCAAGCTCAAGCTCAAGCTCAGTATCCTTCACTTCAAGATGGACGAATACAAATGTATATATAAATAGATGTATATTGAAGGATAAGGAGAATGAGAGAGAATTAAAAATAAAGAGATAAAAGAAGAGAAGGGGGGTCATGCCAACCCTGGAAGATCTTGCCCTTTTAGTTAGCAGATGCCGCGAGATACCGGCTCTCTTTTACCTCTACACTCTTAACTTTTATCTCTACTTACGTATAATATCTACATATATATATACATAAAAACTACAAAAAATTATTATACACGAAATTAAAATTTAAAATGCCTTTATTAATATTTTACCCCACCGTAAGTGTAAAAATTCATTGAACTTGATTGACTGTGGCTTGTATTGACAAACATATATTTTATTATCGGCAAAGTAATATAAGTAGCTATTGTACTACATATATATTTGTATACGTGTACGTAATAGAGTAAGTAGAGGTACGATAGGATACGACCCGACCTGAGAATTATTAGGAACGGTTTAGAATTTAACTCAACAGGTATAACCGGTTGCTGTTATATTATGTTGATACCAATAAGAAAGCATCGTAAATTTCAAATTGATTTCAAGTCCACCTATATGGATAATATACCCTAGACGACTTAGCTATGGCTATTGCGGTATATGCTGCTGTTTATAACAACCGCCAACTACCGAGGATATCTACGCCCGTAGCTTTTACGACTCCATTCCTGTATTTAAATGGACTACAACTTACATACGTATAATTACTATTAAGATGATCTATCAGTAATTATTACTATACGCAACTAATTTATTATCCACTGCATGATAATTTTTTAAAATTTTATTGTTAACAAATCTATTATTATTTATTTAAATAAAACAGAACTTCTCACATTAAAATGAATAGCCGTTTTAGCAAGAGGAGAATATAATAAGTTTGTTTGGCAATAAAACTTGTAATTAAAATAATTTAAATCAATGAAGTAACAGAATAAAAGGCGACAGATATACTCATGCTCGTCATCATAATCATCTTTGATTCCGTGGCTCGTGTGAAAGCACAAAACTAGCTAACAAAGTTTATGCAGAGACAAAGTAAGAGAGTATCAGCAGCTAACATAGCAGCAATATGAGGGAATGAACGAGTGTAGTTTGCGAGTAGAGTTGAGGATCGGTTTCTAAGGAGAGAAGAGAAAGCCTGAGAACGTAACTGACGACGAAGAGCTAATCCACCGATCCCGTATTCAGAGTCTAGTGCACGGTTGTCTAATGTAAGTATATAAGTAAGAAAGATCTGCAGACCTCTCGGGAGCGGCTACCACAACGTAACCCATGACTCCTTCATTCTTTCTCCTCGTGTACCATGTGCACACATCACACACTACACCTAGACGGAATTCGCATACTCCATTTACTATTTGTCTCTCTCGCTCTCCTACGCTCTCTTATCTCGCATACATACATATACATACACACATATACGTATATATGTAATAGTAATAGTCTTTCTCTGAATGCACGAATTGCAATTAAATGATCTGGTTTTATAGTTCACGTACACATTTAAGTGCAATTTTGTTTAAAATTATTTTTACGGCTGAGATTCATCTAATTTATTTTTATTTTCTTTACGTTTTAGGTAAAAGCCTCTATACCCGCTCACTTTTCATTGGAGTGATCAAATCACTCAATATAAATTAATAAATAAAATTAAAAACCATATTTTTTTTTATAGTTATTTTTTGTAGTTTTAAGTATCAGAATAAAATTTTAGTTTTAAGAATAATCTTGATAATTAATTATTATTAATTTTTTAAATAAGATCCTTGAGTGTACCCATAGTCGCTCACTAAAAGTTGTCATGTACCATTACTCGATCAACACATGGCCCTATAGTCGCTCAAAGACAATATCAATTAAACTATCATAAGTTTATTGATTTGGACAAATAATTTATAAATTATATTACTTTATTCTTTCATAATATTAAATTTCATGAATTTTAAAAATATATTTAATAAGATATAGTTATAACAATTATTAAAAAATTTGACGTAACCTAAATTTAATCTAACGAACGAACGTTAAAGTAAAAAATGCCCGGTTATGCGCGATTTTGAAAACAGTCACTTAATTTAAATTTAAAATTTATTATAAAATAATTTGATACATAATATTTTAATATATTTAGATTCACAAATAATTATTTATCAATAACAATTTTTTTAGTGGAAATTTTTTTTTTTAAAAATTATAAAAAATGCATTAAACAGTTAAAGTGAGCAACTAATGGTACTGAGCAAGTATAGGGGCTTTTACCTTATAGATATATTTATTTTTTAAATATATAATCAACATTTCTTCAATACTGACATCCAGGTACGAGAATTACGTCACCAGATAAATGAAATTTTAAAAAATTTTGAATGCAATTAATAATTCAAAAACAAACTTCCTACGGAGGTATAATCTGTGAGGATCCTAAAAGATAAAAAATTATTTTTCAGTTTAAATTCTTGGAATATGATAAAATAAAGTTGAGTGTATATAGATATATATATATATATATTCATAGATAACAATGTTGTTTTATTAGAAACTAAAATAAATTTATTCGTGGTCATTTAAAAAAAAATCAACATGAGAATGTGTTGAGATTATTTTTTGGCATCCGGTCGAGAAGTGTCAGATCACGAAATGTCGAAGCAGAGACAGACTTTAGTTTACATTCGTGCTCGTACCAGAGGGAAAGACTGGCTTCCTAGAAAGTGGGGTTGGACACCTGTCCCTCAGTGATTATCAACTTGTGAGTATCACTTTCAAGACGCAGTTGAGAACCCCAATGGAAGATCCATTCTTACCCACGTGTATTATACATCTTTGTTATCACCTCCATCTCAAAATTAAATTTTTCAAACAACAAAAAATTCAAACTCATTAAAAAAAAAAAAAGACAAATTTAAAAATTATTCAAACAAATATGGACCATACGTAGTCTCAATGATTGCAGCCAAAATATTTTGAGCTCGGGAAAAATAAAATATATACAGGAAATGAAAATATATGAATTGTATAAAAAAAAATGTTAGGGTCGTATTGAATATGAAGAGGAAAGGAAGAGCAGAACCAGCAGCAGCCGGTCTTGTCAAGGACCCAATGTTTTTAGAAAAGTCCCTAACATGTAGGCCCAGCAATGTCGGACGCAACTGGGGAATACTAATGCCACCACACGGATAAATACACACGTTAAAACATTACCGTTGATATTTAATAATTAAATTGTCTGCAGATATTAATGTATTCATGTAATATAACATTTTCAGTGCTGGTTATTGATAGTATGTATAGAGCGCAAGCGTTTATTTGAATTAAAAACGGCGCCGGCGCCGTTTAAATAACCTGTTGCTTAGCAGCAGCGTCTGTCATTTTATATTTTAAAACAATTAATAATAAATTTAATTACTGTAAAAGCAAGTAGGTAATATTTATAATAAATCACTCACCAGACACAGGTGTTATTGAACTGGTGACGAAAATTATTAGGATAAATTTTATAAAAAATGATGACTTATAATCCAAATGATTTTGTCGCTCCATTTTAGATTTTTCCGATGGATTATTTATATTTTTTATCCACACAATAAAATAAATAAATTTTCACACACAAACACACATTCAACACACATATCAAGCCCCGGGCACACCGTGGCAACGTTTAGCTGCCTCACTATCCGTCATTTAACCACCAGGACCTCGACATTACGACAATAAATATTTTTAAGTTAAACTCGTTTTGTTAAGATTAAAAAAAAAGCTTTGAAAACAAATTCACTAGACACTGTTCGGTATTAAACACATTAATTAACACGTTTTAATTGTTTGTTTAATTATGGTACACTCGCGGTCCAGTTAATTTGATTATTTGTTTTTAAAAACTTGGCGGGTTTAATAAATAAATAAAGTTTTAAAAAAAGACAATGATCGCGAGGTAAAAATTGTATACGAGCACGACCGCGCACAAAACACGTCTGGGCATCTATTGTCCTTCAAACGCGGAGAAAGTAGTTCCCGGGTGCGCGCGCACCTGCTTTCAGACTGGCGTATTAATGCGCGCTTCAAAATGGCTGACAAGCGGGACCAATTGAACTACAGGAGCAAGAGAATTTTTAAATGGATACAGGGGAAATAAGGAGTTCGTCGGCTCACTCGTGGTTTCTCAATAGAATTAGGGGGAATTTTTAAATTTTTTTAGGGTGCTAGTGGATTTTTAGACAGACAACAGATGTTACTTTTTTTAAAGCTATCCCTTATGCATGTTGCGTGTGATATAATTGAATTATTGTATAGTTAACTACTTTATTTACTGATATCAATCTGAAATTATGGTTGTTTTTTTTTTAATTGTAGGCTGTAAGAATTTTTATTTGTTTATTTTAAATATTTAACTTTTTTTTTACTTTACTGTGTAGAAAATTTTTGGTAATTTTTAAAATCATAAAGTAAAAAAAATTTATAAATTTTTAGTTTATATATTTTTTTTTTAATTTTAGTAATTAAGAAAATTTATGTTTTATTAAATTAAATATTTTTAAACTATTTAGTTTTATTTTGGTAAAAAATATCGAACTTTAATTGATTATATTTGAGGTATGTGCGGAATTAATATCAAATTTATTTTTTTGTACTTTTAATATAATAGATCAATAAAATTTTTTATTTTTATTGCTCTAGTTTTGTAATTAATCAAATTATTCGTGACTTTTAAATAATTATTCTATGGGAAATTAAAATACCCCAAATAATTTTCGTTAAAAAATAAACCGACGATATCTTGAATTTAAAAAAAAATTCAACCCCTGATTTTTAGGGGAACAAAATTTAAGTTTTCATGGGGATTATTTTACCGGTTGAACTCATAATGTATTACAAACAATGTTATCAGAATCTATCAATCATAAGCTTTAATTTTATAATCATCATCTAATTTTTTTCTAACAGATTTTTGATAAGAAGAGAACTCCAAAATATTTCTAATAAAATTTTTTAATAAAAATTGAGATTCTCTCGAGTTTATTTGTTTATTTAGTCCCCTCGAAGTAAAATTCACTCCAAAGTGGGGTTTATCTTATTGGAGTGAATACAGATTAAAATAAAATCCAGATCACTCTGAAATCACTCAGCTGATAAAACAAACTCCTTATTTACTCTACGTGCAGATTAATTTTGTTAAACTCCGAAACTCCAAGTGACGGGTGAATTTAGATTGAAGTAAAATCCATAATCATTTCGAATTCACTCCTAATTTTTTACAGTGTACGCCAAACTTTAGAACGATGCACTGTAAAAATTTTTCAGAGTGAATGCGATTTAAATCCGGAGCAAATGTGGAGCGGATGACCGTGTATTTATTTAATTCTCTCGGAGTGGAATTCACTCCGAAGTAAAGTTATTTAAGTGTTCCATTACAGATACACTAAAAGATAACTATAATTAATTAATTAAAGTATTGATCTAAATAAAAAAAATGAATCCTTGTTTTAATAAAAAATAAAAATCTTTATCTTTGATTTTAAAAAATTCAGCAGTTTTAAAATAAATTAACCGTGAAATAGAAGAAAATGTTTTTAAATAAAAAATAAAATTTATGATAAATTGATAAATAAAATATTTATAATAAATAATTAATAAGAATAAAAATATTTAAGCATAATCCAAAAGAGTTAAGTGAGAAAACCCCACGCAACAATAAATCTCTCTCATCTTAGCTGATTACGCGTTAACTTAAAATTCATCGAGGGCAATTTTCGCGTCGTCTGCTAACGAATATAAATGCTGAATTCGGTAGTATGGCCTGAGCAAGCAAAAGCTCAGAGAGATAAAGCACATACGGCATTAATATATACATATGTATCCGTAGTGTACATATATATATATAGATAAATAAATTTCTTAAGCACGAATCCCTTGTGGAATCCATACCAAGTGATCTGTTCGCAGATGCCCAACGCACGAGTGTGGATCTTGAGTCATTAGTTCTTATTAATGAAGCCGTTATATATTAAGTTTATCGTCCTCGTATATACAACAAACATATTCACGATCCAACTCATCCAATGTCGAGCTAATTAATGCCGCTTCGTGCTGTTGTACACTATATACGCCAATGGAATAAATTGTCACGATTGAAATAACAGTAGTATTTTATTTATTTATTTTAAACTTATTTCTTAGCATCCTTATCATTTATTACTTTTTTTTTTAAATTTTAAATCACATAAATATCAAATGATCTATAGCCTGAAGAAAATAATAAGAGAAGAGAACAGAGAATAAGACTGAAAATAAAGAAACAAGTTTTAATAAGTTATTTTATAAAATAAAATAAAAACTATTTGAGTCAAAAGTACAAGTGGTATTCGTGTGTGTTGATCAAACGGTTACGTTGTCACGGTTACTGTACGTTACATACATACTTAATTCCATCGATATTCAGCGTCTTTGTTTACAACAACTCCACACTAAATTCTATAATCTCATAAAGAGTTAAATGTACGTTTAAAAAATGGCTGATCCTCTGGTACCTTCTAATCAAGAAAGTAAATTATCTATTTTGAATAAAAAAATTATTGAAATTAAAAAAAAAATCCAGCTTTCAGGTAATTCAATTCATTTAAATCACAATTAATTACAATTCAAATAAACTATTTACTGAATTGATTTTATTTCTTTTTATTTCAATAAAAAAATTTAAAATAAACTTTAAAATTTACAAACTTTTAAAATATTTTAAAAAGTTATTTTGAATTCCGTTTAAAAAAATTAAAATTTTATTACAAAATTAATTATTTGTAATATAATGAGTTTATTTAAGACGATCAATACTAAGAACAACGATATATATTTCAACATATAAAAATGGAGCTAATAAAATATGATCTCAACAAATTAATAATAAAGAATAATAAAAGTTATTGTTATTTATTAATTGAAATAAATTTCTTTTTAAAAATATTTTTTTGTTGAATTACATAATAAAATAAAAATTATTTAATTAAAAAAGTTTCAATTAATTACAGAAATTTATTAACGCAATTTAATTATTTGAAATAATAAAATTTTGGTATAAAAGAATTCAATATTTTAAAAGTTTGTAAATAAAAGTAAGCGAGATCGTTGGTAGAAGAGTGATGAGTTTAATTTTAGGCATCAGAAAAACTGGAGTGTAAGCTTTTGTTCTTCATCTTAATCTTAATCTTATTCTTCATTTATTTTTATATAGTTATTGTTATTATTGTTCTTTGGAGTAAAGTATATTAGTACTTATGCTACTTAGTTGGTCTGTATACACAATACGCTACTAGGAGATACAATTCCATAGTCACGAATGGTTTGGGCAAACAGAAATGAGAGAGAAGAGCATCATCAGCAAGTACAGAGTTCAATGAATGAGCCGCGTGGTTAATTCAGCTGCTAACTGGAGATGCTCTGGGAGGTCAAGTTTTATGATTCCACGAAGGCTTATGCACGCGCATTCTCCTTTATATATATTGTACGCTATCACACTTGATCGTCAACTCGTGTCGAGGAACATTTTATCTTTAGTTATACTAGACAAATTATTCAATTGTATGAATAACTTATTTAATCATTATTAATTATTTATTTTAAATAATTATTTTTATTACAGAGGGACAAAGAAAAGCTAATTTTGAAGAATGTGATGCTAAGATACGTGAAAGTACTGATAAAATAACTAATCTTAAGAAAGATATTAAAAATTTGCTGTCGAAATATTCGAAAATTATAAATGTAAGTTTTTTATCACGAGAAAAATTCAAATTTTATTTAATTGTCATACGAGTGTGAATGCAGCAGACATCAGACAAATTTAAAATTATAAATAGAGTAAATAATTAATAAAATAAAATTTAAAAAAAATGCACATTTAAAAAATTTTGAAATTAATAAGTGCATTTTTTCAAAATATTATTTTTTAAATTATTTACTCTATTTATTAATAATTTAAAATTTGTCTGATGTCTGCTACATACACACTTAATTGTTTTCAATTTTATTCATACATATTTTTACAATTCTCTGTTAAAAAATTTATAACTTTGTAATTATTTGTAATTAAGTATAAATAAATATTTCTCTATTGCAGAATGAAGAAGCGGCAGAAAAAGTGTTACCAGTAAGTCGAGAGTCATCGGCGTGTATTAAAAAACGTGGACTGCAAGAAGCTATTTCTCGTGTCGATGAGGATAATATTCGTTTGAGGAAAAAACTTGATTTAATCAAATATAAAAGTAATAAGGTACATTTTTTTCTCGTTTGTTAATTTCCCACCGTGAAACTTAAGGATTAAAAAAAGAGAAGTTAAACAACAACAAAAGGAATATCTAATATTTTGTTAAAATAAGAGTATTTCGATAGAAATAAAAATACTTTTTTTTTACAATACTATAAATCATTAAAGTAAACAGATATTTTCAAATTAAATACACGTATTGTAATAATTAATAAATAAATAGTTATTTTAGCAATAAACTGTTCGAGTATACTTTGAATCTTTGTAATGACAAGATTTTCATAGCCGTCACTCGGAGTTTTAAGTTAATTTTCAAAGCAATTGCTCAGGATACGGAGTAAATGGGGGATTTTTTTCGGGATTTGTGGTATTTATTTGAATCCGCGCTTACTTCAATCATGAGTTTTGATGTTTAAGTAAATTTATATTTTATAAAAACAATTTTTTATGCAAAATCATACCCCAAAAAAAAAAGATTTCTTGGTGCAAAAAAAATTTTTGCATATGAAATGAAAACGAAAATTTTCTGAGGACTAGAAAAAATTTCTTCGTATAAGAAATTTCTACTCACCTTCAATTTATAATACAAAAAATTTTTTAAGACAAGTAAGAATTTTTCGGATCAAGAAATCCTTTTTTTCTGTGTAAATAAATGATTTATTTAAATATCAACAATTGAAAATGTTTTTCTTTTAATTTATAGGATGTTATTATACCTAGTCATTTAATCCGAAAATTTTAACTCTTCGTTTTTCATTCCACACTCTCTTAAGACGAATCAGTGAAAAGTACTCCAATCAGTGAATATTCGCCACACAAATACTCCCAAGTAAATCACTGATTGAATTAGTGACACACTTGGGATTGATTTCCAGTGAATATTCACTGATTTGTATTTTTTTTTACTGATTAATTTTAAGAGAGCAGAGTTTTTTTTTATAAATGATATAAATAAAATTCCCCGAATAAATAAGTAAACTTTAAGAGATTCAAATAAAAAATCCGCTTCGCATCTAATCTGCGTTTATTCCGTAAATCATTTACAGCGAAGCAACGATAATAAACAATAATAATAAAAATAACGATAGAATAAATAAAAACTTTTTACAATTTTAGCAACAAGAACGACTTGCGAAACTCTTGAGAGATTATGAAGAGTTAATGAGTGGACGTACACAAAAAATGATGAAAAAGAAACTTGAAGATCCTTTAAAAAAGGTTCAAAACTATAGTAAGATTTCAAAATTTTCCCTTAACCACTATTAAAATACCATATTACCTCTTAACTACTTTTTAAAATGAATAAATTTAAAAATACAACTTTTTTAATTAATTTTAAATAAACATTATTACAGAAAATTGTCAGCTTAGAAAATCAATTGCACCGCGTAAGCATAATGCAAATGGAGGCGGATATAGTAAGAAAAAAGTACAGATCTGTAAGAGCGAGCCTGAAATCCGATGCTGCATTTTACGTGTCTTCGTTAAAAAATTTAGAGCAAAATTTAAAAGATCAAGAACTTGAAATAAAACAATTACAAGTAAATTTTAAAAATTACTTTATAGTTGTATCAATAAAAATTTATGGTTGAGTGATTACATTTAATTGGTTTGTTTTTAAAGAGAGTGAAAGAAGAGGCAATAGAATTGAGAGATATAACGAAAGAAGCATTGATGCATCAAGAAATAGAAGCGATGCAAAAAAGTAAAGAACGTGATCAAATAATTCTTGACTATAGACAGCGAGTTGAAGATCGTAAACTAGAACTAGAACGTTTAGAGAGAATAATTTTTCCGAATACTCGTTTGCCTGCACGTCAAGACGATTTCGAAGCTGAAAAACGTCAGGATGATAGTGAAGAAGTTGATGATAAGCCTGTAGATGAAATGACCCATCTTCAAGAAGCATTTACTAAATTACGAAGTGCTACAGGTGTTACTAAAAATGAACAAGTACTTGATAGATTTTTAAGTCAACGTGCTACTAAAGATAAATTACAAAAAATGCGAACTTCTATGGAAGAAGACAAAATCAGTTTAGAAAAACGTCGGCAACAATTTACAACCGAAATTGAATTACAAAAATTTTCTGAAACTAAAGACGCTGATCAGTAAGCGAATTTAATTAATATATTTTATTTCAAGTTTTTTAATATGAAATTTTGATTTATTTTAATAATAATAATTTTAAATCTCTTAATAGAAACGCTGAAAAATTATCGAAATTAAATGCACAAATAGCAGAGCAAACGGAACGACAAACAAAAGCTGAAATTGAAAGTAAACGTGTGCAAGAAGTAATTGATGAAGTTGCATTGATGCTTTGGAAATTTTGTGATAGACTTCGTGTAAGTATTTATTTTTCTGATATTCCTACCCTGATTAAGAAAAATGATTTGGAATGATTTAAAACAATTTGAATCGTTTGATATGTAGATATACACAGCATAAATTAAATCATTTATCTTAATCAGAGACATTAAAAAATGTATACATATATGGGAGGGAGAGGCGAAATGGGGTTCCCCAAGAATTTTTATTATAGTTATTATGGGACCCCTGAAAATCCTTGAGAAATCCTAGAGAAATCCTACAGAAATCTTAGCGATATCATAGAGAAATCCTAGAAAAATTTAGAGATATCCTAGAGAAATCCTATAGAAATCTTAGAGAAATTTAGAGATATCCTAGAGAAACCCTATAGAAATCTTAAAGAGAGCTAGAAATATCCTTGAGAAATCCTATAGAAATCCTAGAGAAATTTAGAGATATCCTAGAGAAATCCTAGAAAAATCCTATAGAAATTCAGAGATATCCTGGAGAAATCCTAGAGAAATCTTAGGGATATCCTATAGAAATCCTAGAAATACCCTAAAGAGATCTTAGAGAAATTTGTTTCCTTTACTGTTATGTGCCAGCGTTATTATAAAAGACTTTTCAATAAAAGCCCGAAGAGCTGGAAAATGTATTCACAGCAGTGCTTTCGAGTTCAAAAAGCTTGAAAACAGCGGGAAGTTTTGGGGCCGGCCCACAGGGTCAACCGATAGACAGATTTTTTTGTTGAAACTTTTTCAAAAATCGAAAGTTAGTCAAAAAATATTAATGACTTTTGTTTTATGATCAAAACTATTAAAATTTTTTTTTCTTCCTTTACATCAAATAATTATGAGAAATATAATTTTTCTTTATGTAAATTACTCATAAGAAAATTTAATTTACTCAAATTTATTTCATATCCATAAACTTTTTTTTTCACCTTTTCTAGGGGTATCCCATTTGCCCGAAATAAATGAAAATTTTTTCTATTCTTTTTTTATACCATTAAAAAAAAATTTAACGTATTTGAGTTCCCGAAAACATAGTATTTCTTTAAGTACCCCGTTTTGCGTCTTCCGCCCCTATATTTTTTTATTTTTATTATATAAATCTTACACCTACACTCTAATTATAAAGTCTCCGTATATTATTGCAACAAAAGTATCAATATTTATTTCTTAACAATAATTAAAGGGTCAAAATCCGCACTTGTATCCGAATAACGTCAAAGTCCATATCTAGTATATATTTTACAGCCTACAATTAACTCTCTACCCTTCTACGAAAAAAATATTGTGATTGATTTCAAGGTTGCTTTTAGTGAAGAAATTTAACAAGTAAAAACTTAAATATATATATATATATATATATAAATTCCTATTCGAAAGGTGTATTTAATTTTCGTTAAAAGTTTAAAAAACCACTAATTGTAAAAATCATTTTGAACCAACTATATCGATGTTAACAGAAAAAAATTTCTTTACAGAGAAAAAAATCTATAAATAATAATAATAGTAAATATACAAATGAATAAAAAAAAAAATAATTTAAAATTTAGTGAGCCATTTAGGCGGGTCATTTAGTAAAATCCTTGAAAAAGATCTCCGCCTCCTTACGAATTTTCGACGGATAGATTTTTATTATTTTTATTTAAACTATAATCTTTCATATATAAGTGCCCAAATGTAATTATCACCTCGATGAATGTATATACAAATATATTTATATATAGTTTGTTGGAGAGTATGGTACCCTAGGAAGCATTAGCACCTTACACTGCCAATCGAAAGTAAACATTCCGCTCCAATCTTTTACATTAGAGGTCTATTTCTAAGTTCTATTGGCCTATCACCGTCTATCGGCTTCTTTTTTACTTATTATGTTACTTTTAAATCAACGCTACATACTAAAATATATACAAAGATGGAGTTATCACTTACCATTACTGCGAGTGGATCCACGTGGATTTGGGACGTATTAAACTTTATGGCCGATGCCGGCCTCCATTTCTATTGAAAATCTTGTGAGTTCTCTATTATTCTTATCACTTATATATGGATATTTATTTCTTATTAAGGATGTTAATGAGACGCCGGTAGCATCTGAAGAATCTTGTGAAAACCCGTACGCACTTTTAGAGCTTCTGGAAGAAAAGTTAAAAGCGGCTATTAATATTATGGGTGGAGCTGATAAATATCATCAGTGGATCAAAGAAACAGCTGCTGATAAGGTTTTACTTTATAACTATTATTTGTTTATTATTATCGCACGAACTGCAATTAAAACTCTAAAAAAATTATATTTTTTTATCTGTTTTACTATATTTCTCAGAAGAACTGTAAATTTGTAAAAATAAAAAATGATTAATTGCGTTATTTATTGATCTAGATCGATATTTTATCGATGGAATCAGTGGGCCATGAAAGAAAAATAGATGCTGATGAAAGGCCGTTATTTCCCCGGTTTCCTGGAACACCAACTCCAGCAGCAGCACCTGTGCCGTCGGACGATGAGGAAGAAGTACCTACGAGAAGTATTCTCAAGAGACAAGCTCAACTTCTTGTCGACACGAAGAGCCGAAGAAAAGCCTTCAATTTCAGAAGATAATAACTTATTTTTTAGTAAAACAATTATTTTAATTAAATATATTACACAAGTTTCATAATTACTTTAATAGTCAATTGTTTGTTAGATGTCAATTATTTTTTTTTATTCGCTGTAATTAAATAATTATTTATTTATTTTTAAAATTTTATGAAATTAAGAGTTTTGGTTATTTACAAATAAAAATGTCTTCTCATAAATCTATTCTATCATTTATCGACCCCAAATTAAATACTAATTCAAATCATAGTTTTAAAAGAAACGTTGAAGAAAAATCTGTCGATTTGTGGGAAATTGATACCGTTCCAACTGATTTCGGTAAATAGTTGAACCAATATATTATTTTACTTTAAGGCCATTCTCAGACAGTGTTCCCCACTTTTTTTAAATTTTAAATGACTTTCAATTGTCATAATGTATCAAAATTTTATCAACTGATTAAAAATGAAAATATAAAACCTTATTTGAAAAAGGGTTACATAATAGTAATTCCGCCGATGTATAGATTTTTTAAAAAATTACTTATAGTTGATGTCTATCGGGAGTTAAACGAAATTTATTTATTTATTAACGCTTTCAGCAATTTACAAATTTTACAGTTTACATTCGCGTTATCACAGTGCGAATAATAACAAAAAAGAAACTACAAGAAATAACAAATGATCTTGAGGAATAAACCGTCAAAAATATACATAAATAGTTATATAGTTTAATTATTCTAAATTATTGGAGCCAGCTTTCACTATATTTTCCATTTGTACTTGGACTGACTTTTTGAATTAGTTAAGAGACCCACCAAAGAAATTTACAGATTTTGAGTATTCATTGACTAGTTTAAAAATTATATTTCTCGGACCGTTAAGGGAATTCTGTATAAATGACTTATTGGAATATGGATCTTCTAAAAGTCTATTTTCCCTTAAATTCTTATTCGGGTGAACTTGATATCTGATAATATTTCTGGAGAATCGATCATATTGTTTACTGCCTTGAAAAAGAAGGTTAAGTCTATTACTATGCGTCTTTCAGATCTTTCAGGTTTTCACATCCTTACACCTTTTGCCTTCCAATTGACTATACTCTTGATGAATAGATTCCGGACAGCGCCTAATCTCTCAAATTTGGAAAATAAATTTCAGTAAAAATTTGATGTCAATTTTCGAATTAGAATTTTCAAATTTTTTAGGCTAACATTTATTCAACAAATTTTTTGTAACTCCTAATTAATAACCGCTGTAAATAATTTTTTTAAAAATTCTATATCGGTGAAATTACGGCTACGTTTTCCTTTTTTAATTAATAAAATTTTAATATGATTACGACAGTTGTTATTAAATATCTTTAAAAGGTGAGGGACATTGTCGGAGAACGCCCTTAATTATTGTTCATGTAATACATTAGTATTAATATGTAGAAAGTGTCTCGAAACCTTCGAAAATAATCGAAAATTTATTGAAGAAAAAAAAAGAACAGCATGAAAATTCGCTTAAAGAAATGAATAGAGAAGTTGATGTGATTCAAAATAATTGTGCAAAACAAATAAAAGATTCAAGTGAAAATTTGTTAAAAACTGTTACGGATATTAGAAAAAACATAGAAGATATTAAAAAAAAATTTGAAAATGATGTAATTCAAAAATTTTCTAAAATAATTTAGTATTTATATTTATAATTATTGTTAAAAAATTTTAATTTATTGTTTAGATGAGAAGATATACCGTCGAAGGTTGCAAAAATACTAGAAATATTTTAATGAAGATATTGGAGAAGGAAATAATTTTAATAAATAAATTTTCTGATCAATTGAAAACTATTGAACGCGATCGAAGAATTAATGTAAAGAAAACTTTATCAAAGTATCTAGATATATTAAATTCAATAGCTTATATTATTCCTGAAAACATTAAAATTTTAACGACAGATGAATTAAATAAATATAACGAATTAATTTTGGATAATTACGAAATTTACGAATTGGTTTGTTTAAAAATGAAATTAAATAATCATAAATTAAAATTAGAACTCGACGATTGGTTGACTAAAATTAAAATATGGAAAAATAAAAATTAAAATAAATAATTATTTGAAATAAATAATAATAATTAACGTAAAAAAAAATAAATAATAAAATCAGATAATAATTTACTTTTTGTAGTTTTACTTTCGATTTAAATGATTAATTAATTTTATGTAAACAAGTTTATGCATTTATTATGTATTCATTTATGAGCTGGAACCTTACAAATGATCGGTCTTGTTAAACAAGCATCAACTCTCTCACAAATTATTTTTATTTCAGGTGATGCATCAACAACATCCACTGATTCTCCTGCGTACTTTAATATCGATTCAATATTTTCTTTAAACCGTTTAAGCTTAAAAATAATTAATTTTAAGTAATTAATTCCGATATGTATTAAAAAAAAAAAAGTCCTTTTAATTTAAACTTAACACTGTAAAAAATTTTTTGAGAAAACGTGGATTGAATACGGAGTAAATGCGGAGTAGATTTCTGAGTATTTTTTTTAATCCCTTGAAGTGAAAGTCACTCTGAATCGGAGTGAATTTGAATTTAAATAAAATCCATAATTACTCCTAATTCACTTCTGATTTTTTCCAGTGTAGAAGCCATTACACTGTAAAAAATTGGGAGTAAATTTGAAGTGATTATAGATTTTATTTAAATCTGAATTCACTTCGTCACCTGGAGTTTCAGAAAAAATCACTCCTTATACGGAGTAAATAAGGAGTTTGTTTTTTCAGAGAAGTGATCTGGATTTTATTTCAATTCGTATTCAGAGTTTTGATCTTAAAATAAACTCCTTTTATGGGTAAATTTTATCCCGAACCAGAATTTCAATATTATATTGAACTTCCCTTCGGAGTACGTTCAAACCCGAGAGAATTAAATAAATAAAGTCATCCGCTCCAGATTTAACGCGCGTTTACTCCGTAATTTTTTTACAGTATGAAAAGCAATCAAGATTTTAAAACTTCATTATAATTCATCCAAGCAAATGTTGCTCAATAATAATAATATCTATTATTATTAAATTAAACAGAGAAAAAAATAGCTTACATCCTGTTCAACTTTACTTCTATAATCTTTCGGATGAGTAACCAATCCTTTAGCAAAATCACACCGAAAATCACTGTCTATCGTTAAGTGATGCTCGCTTCCGCTAAGAATATTAAATCGCCGAGACAGTAATCGTTCTCTGCATGTCACTTGATCGACGTTAAGAAAAATGATCCTGACCCCCCACGGTAAAAAAATCAAAAAATGAATAAATAAAAACAAATCCTCAGTAATAAAAAATAAATTTAATTTTAAAAGTCTTTTTATCGACTTATCAGTAATCATAAAACCTGTTTGGAGGTGTCGTAAGCGAATTCAGCAGCTGAAAATCTTCACCAGTAAAAGGATACTTAGTCAATACCCAGCCTTTTTTGATACACTCATGGCTCATCAATTTATTCTAAGTATTATTTAAATATATTTTAGATAACAATTATTATACATATATATATATATATATATATATATATATATATATATATATATATTAATATACTTTATGTGTGTATGTTTATTTAACAACCTATCTAATAGATAATAACTTATTAGTCTTACCTCCACAATTTTAAATCTCATCTCTGATGTAAGCGGCATATCCCGATCGTCTAAACAACGCAACTCTTCGCCTAATAACGAATTTAGTTTCTTCGTTTGTTCTAACAGATAATTAAAATCAACGTTTACAAGGTCGTATTTTCGTGAAAGATATTTAGCTACAGATCCAACTCCTGACCCTCTTGGACCTATCAGCAGTACACGATAAATACAAGGTACATTGTATCTTTTTCTTCTTGTTATTGAAACACACGTGTTTCCTATCTCTTCATATGTTCTGTCTGTAGATTCTATTTTCTATTAAAATGTTCAACAAATTATTTCATAATTATATTCAATTAATTAATTAGCTTAATTAATTTATGAGCAATAATTTATTACGTATAAAAAATATTTATACTCATTACGAAGACCATTTATTTGTAAATTATAATCAGATAATTTAATTTCTTTAGCAGAGTCATTGTAATTTTTAATATGTGCATTTGATGCATCAGTTGAAGGTATTTCTAATAAAGATAATTAAATATTTATTATTGTTGCTAATTAATGATTATCAATAATTATTGATACCTAGATTTACATCTGAAGAAATTATTTCAAAGACATGAGTAGGGAAAATACCAATTTTTTTAAGGACACGAGCTTCAGAATTATTCCTCGGAAAATCTTTTGTAAAGAAAAAAATTATAAAATTTATTTTTTAAATTATTTTTTATGATTTACCAATAAATATCCAGCCTTTATGGAGATCTGTAACTTGACTATCTAGGAAAGTTGGTAAATTTTTAACTAAATCATCGGAAAGTAAATCTTGGAACCTATTTTCAAATTTTACGATTGGAATATTCAATTTTTTCTCCAAGTACTCAGCTAATAATTCTTTATCTAAATTGGAAAAAATATACTGGAGCTTAATAATAATGAAAAATTGTTTTTCAGATTTTTTTTGTGTGATTTGTTTATAAAAATAAAAAACAATAATCAACGTCTACTATTTTAAGTATCGCAGTAGTGGATAAGAAATTTTTTTTGTTCACCGAAATCTGGGGGAGATAATAAGATAATTTTAAGACAATCTTGATAGATTGGATTATTTTCTAGCCATTCCTTTATATAGTTCAAATGATCGCTCGGTTTTTTGATAACAAGTTCAGTAATAATATCCTGTATATTTAAAATATTAATTTAAAAAACAAATGAATTAAAATAATTAAAACTTACATTAAAGAGTTCATAAATGCGATGTTTTTCCAGATAGGGTAAAAAATGACTTAACCCAATATTTTTTTTAAAGGCATTCATTTCTTCTCAGGATGCAGAAGTTTAAAATATTTTTAATTTATTCCAGAATTTTCCTTTGAAAATTTGAAATTTTAAATAAATTTAATTATTATTAAAACCTAAAATGTATTTTGTATTGAAAAATAAATTTTTATGTCGCAATGATAAGACATTTTAACAGTTTAAATGAAACTTGAAGCTGTCACAGTGAAGTTGCAACAATCGAATAAGTAGGAATCGATTTTACACACTGACAAGTTCAGTTGATTGAAGTAACGGCCGTGGCGTTGCAATATCACAACAAATCAGTGATCAACAACAACATCAGCAAATAAAATAATTCATATGATATATAATTTTTTTTCTTGACATATTTTTAAGACAATTAATTAAAATAATAATATAAAATATAAATTACAAAGATGAATATGTTCGGAAGTAAAAGAAATAATTTACCACCTCGTCCAAGTCTTCCACAAGGACAACAGATTATGGAAGATCTTAAAAACGCTAAACCAAATGACGTTGCTTTTAATGTCAATAAAAATGGTATGTCTTGAACATCAATATTAATATTAATTATTAGTTAATCATTAATTTAAACTTTAATTGCAATGAGTGTGAACGTAGCTGACAGTTAGCAATTTTTTGAATTTTGAAACAAATGAATGAAAATGATTCTGGAGTTAGCAGACAATTAAATATTTTTTAATTTTTATTCAACAAACTGTTTACAAGAATAAAATATTTTGAAAAATTGCACGTATAGTTTATGAAATTTTCGACACGTGCATTTTTTTATAAAATTTTTTTTTTCATTATTTATCTGTTGAAAAAAATTTTTTTTAATTTCAAATGTTTCCAAACTTATGATGCTGAAGTTAGCCGACATCTAATAATTTTAGGAATTTTAAAAAACGATAAATTATAAAAAAAAAAAAAATATTAAAAAAAATTGCACTTAAAGTTTTTGTAATTTTCTACATGTGCATATTTTTAGTTTTTCAATTTTTGAAATTAAATAGTTTAAAATAAAATCAAAAAATTTTTAATCGTCTGCTAAATTCAAGATCACCCAAACTTTACTACCATATAAATAAAATATATGTAGAATCAAAATTGAAAAATACATATTTAGATATTTAAAAAATCAGTACGCGCTTTTTTTTTCAATTACACTATTTTAATAAATTTATTTAATTAATTAAAATTTACAAATTGCCTCAGATCTACTAAATTCATAAGTATGGCTGTAGCTGACAATTGTCATTTTTAAAATTTTGAAATAAGTAAATTAAATGTGAATCAAATAAAATTAAAAAAATGCACATATATAAAATTTAAAAATCAGTATGTGCATTTTTTTTATTATTATGTTTTCAATTTTTTAATTCGTTCATTCGTAATTTAAAATTTATCACATCTGCTACATTCCCACTTATGCTACATCCACACTTATTAATTACAAATATATTTGTTTATTTATTTTTAAATTTACAGACAATAAACAATACAATTTACATTTTCCAACAAATGTCAATGATGCTGAAACAATTTACCGCCAAGCTCGACGATACCTCGATGGGATTGAACAATTAAAAGTACTTTCTGAAAGTATAAATAACGAACAAACAGAATTGCAAGCCAGTTACCAAGAGATTGTTAAGCTGGCCAAAGATATTCGTGATCAAGCACAAGCAGTTCTTGTTACATAAATTTTTTTTATTATATTTTTGTATATAAAACATTATAATTATTAATAATTAATAAATATTTATTATTAAATTTTATTTATACCCAAGTAACTCACTTGGTTTTGTGACATCTATAAGATAGAAGTTTTGCGGCTGTTTTTTGACATTGATAAAGCACCAAAATGTTGACAAAATCAGAAATTTGTCACCGAATAAATACCTGCTGAAAAGATTTGACGCAAGTGATGACAAGAAGTTAATTACAAATGATTGTCAAATGAGTCATCTAGATTTTTTTCAATTTAAATGACTTTTATAATAGAAAAAAGAACACAAATTGCTACTTGGATAGTTATTATTTTTAAATTTCATTTCAAACTCAAATAGCATAAAGACAACTTAAAAGTGTCATAAAGATGTTTTTTAAAATGATGACAAATTTTTTTTTTGTCTCCCAGCCAAGTTTTTTTTATATAAATAAGACGTACAGTTGGTCTAGGAGCCATAACAAATTTATAATATTTTTCCTATTTTAAAAAAGACATATTTTTTGGCTTTTATAAATTTCTGATTGATTTCTTGTTTTGTCAACAATTAGATTCCATCGATAATTCAAAAAACTGATATCTTATAGATGTCACAAAGTCTAGTGTGCTACTTGGAAAAATATGAGTTTAGATTTAAATTTCCCGCTTAGTACTACAATCAGCTGTTTTCAAATAAAAATTTTAGCCTGAATGTGTTCTATATTTATTTTAACTAAACAATAACTTTAATGACAGTGATTTAATTTATAAAGTTTATAAAATGTTTAAATTTTTAAAACAATGTCAGAAATTTCGATTAGAAAATTTAGGTAAGAATTTTTATATTTAATTCTGTTTCAAAAATTTATGAAATGCTACTTAGGTTATATAGATTTAATTATATTTTTATTCCTCATTATTATTTACAAAATAAAATTATTAATTACTCATTTAATTGTACAGGAATACAACAATTAGTTGATAATTATTCAACAACAATATCATCAAATCCAATAACACGTAAATCATCATGCGATTATCATCATACACAAACCTATGGTCAACCCACCCCGCAGACTCATCCGCATCTGATAAAACCTGGAGAACTGGTACCTGGTATAAAGTTAGAAGAATTCAAAACCCGCAGAACAAAATTAGCAGAGTATATTTTCAAAAATTATACTTCAAAAGATTTGAACTCTCATATTGTTATAATACCATCAGCTAGTAAAGTCTACATGTCTGATAAAATACCGTACGTATTTCGCCAAAACACTGATTTTTTATATTTCACTGGCTGCCAGGAACCCGACAGTGTTCTGGTGATGACAATAGACAATGAAAAAGTAACGTGTACTTTGTTTGTACAAAAAAAAGATCCGAAATCTGAACTTTGGGACGGACCGCGTACTGGAACTGAAGCTGCTGCTGAAATGTTTGGAATTGATCAATCGCTTCCGGTATCTGATTTTGAATCGTATCTAAACTCGTTGATTAACAAATATAAATCAAGCGCATCAGTCTGGTATGACAATAACGATATTATTAATAATGAATTTCATAAAAAAATATCACAGTTAGGAATCACGTCAGGGACAACGCGCTGTCGTTTGTCTACGACGTCAATTAAAAATGTTTTTCATCAAATACGGATGATTAAATCATCAGGAGAGATTGAATTGATGCAAAAAAGTTGTGATATTGCGTCAGAAGCTATTGTTAAAACAATAAAAATATCAAGACCTGGTATGACTGAGCATCAGTTATTTGCTACTGTTGATTATGAATCTCGAATGAGTGGTGCTGAATTTTTAGCATATCCTCCAGTTGTTGCTGGTGGTAAAAATGCTAATATTATACATTATATTACTAATAATCAAGTTTTGTTTGATGGCGACATGGTTTTAATGGATGCTGGTTTGTATTTATTTATATTACTGTCAATGTCTGCATGGAATATTAGAAATTCGATAACATTTTTGTAAGAGTAAATTGGCCTTAGAATTTCATTTTTCTTTACGTTCAAAAATTAATAACATAAATGCGAAAAAAACTGTCAGAATTTTGTTGGAAACCAATGAAAAGTTATTTTTTTTTCGCGCTAATACAGTCGACTCTCTATGGCCATTCTGAAAATATCTGTTCTCCTAATTTCAACGTTTAGTCGCTCTCCCACCAATAGACAGTCATTAATTTTTTAATACCCTCTGCACATGTCCGCAACAAATATTTTTACTCGCTCTCTTCAAGTATCCGCATATAAATTTAATTAATTCAAATAATTAATATATAATTAACAAAATTAAAAAAATTATAGCACTTAATTGTATGTCTATGCGTTAGAGAGTAATCAAATTTCAAACAAAAACGCCAATTTTTATAAACAAATAAAAGTTTGAGCTTCAATATCTCTTAAATGGTTGGATTTACGAAAAAAACATAAGAGACCTTTTTTGAAGAGTTGTAAATTCCCTACAAAAATTAGCATTAGTTGTAGCTGTACGCTTATTTTTCAGCAAGTTATATAATTTTTCTCATTGCACTAAAATTGGGAAGTATCATTACTTCAACCGGGTTAAACGGCATTAAAATAAACTTTTTTATTTTTTAAAATTATTTTCGGGTCTCAAATAAATGATTTGTACCAAGTAAAATAATCTAATTTGTGAAATAACGAACACCCTAATATATGTATAGTATTTATACATGAATAGTTTTTCATAGCAGCCAGATTCAGAGCAGACACTTAGAGAGAGTCTAATCTGCTAATAAAATCTACGACCAAATCGAGCATAACGATATGATAGTGAGGAACTATTTCTCAGAAATATATTCCCCTACAGCCCCAAAAGCGGACACTTTCAGAGAGTTGACTGTATGTGAGATTTGCCGCTCAAATATTTCCGTGCGGTTGATTATTTTGTATTAATAATTATTAATTACTGGTGTTTATTTTAGGATGTGAATATCATGGATATTCATCAGATATAACAAGGACCTGGCCGGTTAATGGTACATTTAATCCGCAACAAAAAATCCTTTATGAAGTAGTACTCGAAGTACAAAAATCACTTATTAATAAATTAAAAGAGCTTCCAACTTTGGATGAATTGTTTTATGACATGTGTGATTTGTTGGGTAAAAGATTGCAAGAGATCGGTCTTATACCGAAAAATATATCAGATGATAAATTGGTATCAGCTGCTTTTACTTACTGTCCACATCATGTTAGTCATTATTTAGGAATGGATGTTCATGACACAGGTAAAATTTCACGAAGTGTTAAAACACAACCAGGAATGATTGTCACCGTTGAACCTGGTAATTATATTTACATTTATATCCCATGTAAAAAAAGTTTGTTCCAAAAATGTTCTAAGAACGTTCATGACTAATACTTCAATATATATTCAAAGGATTAAAAAGCATTGAAAAGTATTTAAAAGTTTTTTTTTCTAATCGTTTTAAATCGTTTCTTTTAATAAAGGAGCAGTTTGTGAAAATAACAGGTCATGTAATAAACTCTGCTAGACTTAACAGAGAGTAAATGTTCATATTTGTTAATTAATTCCTTTCTTTTAATGTTCAGACCCAAAAAATAGTCAAACCAAATTATTTTTTTTCAACAATAAAAGCGCGCAGACAAAGCCTACATCGGTTGAAAATTGTTAACTTTTGAATTTTTTAAAAGTTCAAAAAATGTTCAACTTAAAGTTCAGAACTGTCTCAATTTCGGAAATTCCCTCTCTTAAACTTTTTTGGAATATTTTTGGAACTGAATTTTTTTACCCGGGTAATTATAATTTATAAATTCATTTATAGGTATATATGTCAGTCCAAAAAATGAATTCGCACCACCAGAATTTCATAATCTGGGTATACGTATTGAAGACGATGTTTTAATTAAAGACGGAGAACCACTTGTTCTTACACGAAATTGTCCTAAAGAAATTGTTGATATCGAAAAGTTATCTAAATGTAATCAATTATAAATTAAATTTATGAAATTTGTTAATAATAATATTTATTTAATAACTACTGTAAAGAAAAAGTAAATCAAACTGAGCGGTTGTTTGTTGTAAAAATATTTTATTCAAATAATTGTTTTACAGGAAACAATCGTATATTGTAAATTTGTATCCAATATAAAATTACTAACATTAGTAATAGTAAAGTATAAACAATTAACGCAATTATAAACATTTAATTAAAAGTATTTGTAAATTTATCAATAATTTTTTTTTTACATTATTTAAAAACGTTTTGTTATTTTGTTTATTATAAAAATGTTATATTTATTAATATATATATTTAATTATACTTATTAAATATATACATACATAAATATTAAAATATTTAAAAATGATTCACTTATTTCACGATTAAACACGTAATAATTACGTATTGTGAATTTTAGGTGATACAATGCACTTGCAGGACAGCTAAGATCTAAAAAATTTATCAAACAATTGTATAATAATTTATTTTAATAAATTACTCATTTTTTTTAGATTAATTACCTTATGTTCAGACATTTTATAAAAAAAAAAAATCAAGCACAGAAGCAGTATTTTTTTAAATATGAGACGATATTTATTTAGTCATTACTGACATCAGCACGATTCGTTAAAGAGTAAACAAATATAAAAAAAGTAATGATGTAAACTTATTCTCAGTTGCAACTTAATACTTTTTATCTTTGAACTTTATGATATAGACTATCTATGAAAGTCAAATGAATAATTATTTATTTTTAATCTTTAATTATTCAAAAATTAAAGCTTGAAATTAAATTTTTCATTAGTGATTCTATGAACCTTAAGGTAAAAACTAATTATTGATAATAAACAATATATTAGACTATTAATAACTTATTGCATATATTTCATGTTGAATCTTAGGTATGATGAAGACACAAAGGATAAAATAAAAAACAAAAAAAAAATTTTTATTCACTTTAGGGTACAGTTTCTAATGTAGGAGCTGTTTATAAAATACGTTCGCATTTATTGGGGGTGGGGGAAGGGGGGGGTAATCGCAGCTCATCAAATAATTTTGCAAATTTGCTTCTCGATTTTAAAAATTAACGTTTTATTATTGCATGTAATAAATATTTGAAAATATAATAGAAATTTTTTACTATTAATTGCCTTATATATGTATGAGGGGGAGGGGGTCTATCATTTGTGACGTAGTATTGATAAGGAGAATTGCAGAAAATGTGACGTGATAACAGCTGGGGGTCAGGGGGTCTAGGGTAAAATTTTGCGTGACGTATTTTATAAACGGCAGCTGCAAAAAAAAATTTAATCAGCACCTTAAGGCGACTCATTAGTTAACAGAATAAACAATTTTCTGCCTAAAATAAATGAAACTTATTAATTGATGAAAAAAGAGTCGTATTTATTGATTATTATTGTAAATGTTTTATTTATCATTAAAAAACCAATAAAAAAATATCAATTATTAGAAAATTCCCAGTTATTCAAATAATTATAAATTTAATGTTACCTCTCAAGTGGCGGTAATTAATAATTAACTAATCTATAAGATATCAGTTTTTAGGCTGTTTTTTGACATCGATAAGGTGATATCAATATGTTGACAAAATCAGAAATTTATGTTACCGAAAAAATATCTACTTAAAAAATTTGACACAATTGACGACAAAAAGTAAATTACAAATTGTGGTACACTCGTTGTCACTAATGACAATGAGTGTAAAATAAGTCATTTAAATGACTTTTTAACTGAACTGAGACAGGAAAAACAATACAACTCTTCTCTGTCTCTGGAACCAACACTTGCATGTCGTATTTACACCAAAAAAGGTGACTGAGACAAAACAAATTTGTCTTATTCTTTTAAAAGACATCTTTAAGTTGTCTCTGTGCTACTTGGGCTCGGATGACTTCAATAAAAATATTGCTGTATTTTATAATATTCAAATTAATTATTTTTCAACCACCCAATAAATAGCGCTGATTTTTAATTTAAAAAAATGTTTTCTTTTCACTTTACTCTAATGTCAAACTAGAAGATCGTAGAAAATTTAATAAAGCTCAAATGAAAAATAAAACGTTGGTTGAATAAATAATTTTCATCAACATTATCAGTCCTTCGTACAATTAATTAAGGTAGTTTGGCACTCGCATCCTAAGTCAAAAAAATGACTTTTTTTTTTACACGTAATGAAACAACTGTTTTCATTAATTATCATTATAATTAATATTAGTAATAATTAAGACGAAATCAATATGTATTAAAGTCAAATAATTATAATTACAAAATTTACATAAATTACATACATTGACTAGAACTAGAATAGTTCGAGGTTATACCAACTGTCATAAATTTTTTACAGTTGGTACCATAATCTCTCTAACATGTTATGTTTATTTACTTTTTAAATAAGTGAACATAACCTCTGCATAACAAATGTCAACTGGATTTATATAAATAATTTATTTACATTATTTATTGTCTCTACATTTATATTATTTATATTCAATAAGTTAGTCTCTCAGTGAATATTTCAAATTTAGCGCGCACAACGAAGTTGCCATTTTTTCTCTAGTAAACATGAGAGAAAGTAAGTGTCCGTCTATAAACAAAGACAGATAGCTAATCATCATATTAAAAAATTAATTTTAAAAAAACCGTGTGGTAAATCATTCTGAAACTTTTTCATTATACGCTTTAGATATCAAATTATCTAATAAAAATTTTTTTGTGGGTCGAGTTTGTCAATTTTTTACAAATTATTGATTTCCGGTAAAATTGAATAAGGACAACCATAAGAGCCCGTGTATAATTACATGATTTTAATTAATTATATCTCTTAAACGACGCGGTAAAAAATTCTGATTTTTTTTTCTCAAGTACATTTAAGTATAATTTTTCAAATAAAAATAAAAAAAGTGGGGGTCAAGTTTGAGAGCTGTGGGTGCCAAACTACCTTAATGTTAATTTTTTTGAGGACATGAATGACAATATTTGAAATTTATGAGAATAAAAAATAATAAATTAGTAAATAAAAAATATTATTTAAAAAATTGTTTATTATTAGTATTTTCTTATTGTGTATTTACAATAATGTTTAAAAAAATTTGATGATCATTTTAAAAAATTCAATAAGTATAAGTATAAAAAATAAAGAATATAAAAATTCATAAAAAAATTAAATTTTCAAATTCCTAAACTTCATATCAGCTTGTTTTAAAGTTACGAAATTGTTGAGTTGTTTTACACGAAGACGTGACCAGACAACATGATCATGGAGAGCGTGGATTTGAGCTGCTGCTAGAGCTGCACTTTCAGGATAACGTACAGTAGTACAGCCAAGACCTGAACCATTTTTAATAACAATTAATGAAATATTGCTGTAATTAAAATTAATATATTTATATAATTACCTGAAGGAACATTCAATGAGGACCAAATATCTTGATCAACATTCTCAGTAGTAACAGGTGGACAATTTATTACCGGGAATGCAGTATTGCCTGAAAGTACTGGACCAAGTCCGTTGCTCCTACCAGCAACTGCGATTAACACGACCTACCAAAGATAAAACAAATGTAAACAATTACTGTTTCTAATCAAATACTTTTTATCTTTGAACTTTGCGATAGACTATCTTGGGTGTCAGATGATTTATTATTTTTTAATTCTTTAATAATAAACAAAACAATGAATACCCATGTAGAACAAATTTGTTTCAAAAAAGTTCATAACTTTGAACTTCCAAACTTGCGACTTCGAAAATTTTGACCTTTAAGTTGAACATTTTTAGAACTTTGAAAAAATTATAAAGTGAAAAATTTTCAACTCGTGATTTGACAATTTTTTGAGTTAGATGAACATTTAAAAAAAAAAGGAATAAATTAGAAATTATTAACATTTTCGACTCTTACCCGAATTATTCAGGTATGAGGCAAAAAAAAAAAAATAATAAATAAGATGATTTGAAAATATTTATTAACATTTTTTGACTTTTGGGAAGATCAGTTTTTTTTTCACTTTTTGATTCGTTCAAAAATAATGCAAAAAATTAATAATTGGAACTAATAATGAATTTATTATGAACTCACTAAATTGCCAATTCAAATCATTTTTACTTAAAAAACTAAAAATTAAAAAAAAAGAAATAGAAACTTTTTTATTTTAAAGTTCTAAAAATGTTCAACTCAATGTTCAAAATTGTATTAATTTGGAACGATTTTTTTTTACACCGGCATGATAAATTTATAAAAACAAACCTTTTCACCAGTCCCTTCATACTCAGCAAGAATTCTTAATGTCTCAACAGTGCCTTTGTGAGCACTAGTGACTCTCATCTGCGCTCTGAGACCTAAATCAGTAGCATACTTTGCTATTTTTTTGCAATGATCTTCATCTGAAGGCGACCCCATTAAAATTACGACCATCGATTTTGTCGGAGGTACAAGATAATCAAGTTGCTCAGCTACCCACTCAAAATTGCGTTTTACTGTTTGTAAATCAGCATCAGTAACAGTTGTCAAATTTCTGTAAACCTAAAACCAGTAATCAATAATTAATTATTCAAATTAAATTAGTATTATTTTATTTTAAAATAAATTAATTACCTGCTTGTCTTTCATCAATCTTTTGTCTCCAGAAGGCCACAGTCTCCAAGAATCGCTATCAATTATATCAGACACCAATATTTCACCATCAGTATCAACACCAAACTCAATCTTCATATCTATCAGCGCGCAATCACGAGTAGCCCAAGCACGTTCTAGAATCTCAAAAACAGCAAGTGCCATACGCTGCATAATATCAACTTCATCTTTACCAATAGTTACACCATTGAATTTAAATCCCGCTGATATTATTTGCTGCTCAGACCACTGAGGATCGTGATTAGCATCATCTTTAAAAAATGTTTCCTGAAGTGGAGGATTGAAACGATAGCCTTCAGGTACACCTGGAAATTTTTTTTTTTTATTAAATTTTCATTCCAAGGCACAGGCCAAATGGCAAGATGAAATCATACAGATGATCTAACAGCAGTAGAAAAATTTAAAGTGATCAAACAACAATAATGCAGTCAATTTAAATCAGTCATACAGACAAAAATGCAATAAACAATGAGAGATGTAAAGTTCAATGATACACCGTTACAAATTTCATTAATTAAAATCTATATTTAGTAGATAATCATACAACTTGTTCTTAAAGATCTCAATACTGAGTGATTCAACTAGATCAAGGGGTAACTCTTGCCAAAGACGGATAATTGATACAATAAATGATTGCTCATATAGCACAGTAGAAAAGTATGGCATTTTAATATTAACATTGTTCTTTTGAATAGCTAGTCTCTCAGAACGTCTTGAATCATTATCATCAATGAATAACTCACATAAATAAAAAGGTATCAAATTCAAATTATTTGTGAAAGTAACAAGTCATACAATATACTCTTCTTGATTTTACTGATAACCACCCAAGAGTGCGGTGATATGGAGTGATGTGCTCATCTTTTTTAAGATTTTAAATGAATCTAATGCTGTTATTTACTGCTCGGAGTTTGATGTCGTGATCACTTGACGCGGTTTATTAATTGACTTCAATGTTTATTAATTTAAAAATGAAAGTTTTTTTTTAGTTACCTGTATGTCTTTTAAGAAAACTTCCGGTAGCCAATCTTCTGGTGACCCATTCAATGGGAACCATTTCACATTTTTTAGCTACGAAAGCTTTTTCTCCAGCCAACTTTACAAAAGCTGTTTTCAAACCAGCTTTATTTAGCAATTCAAATACTTTAGCGTTTGTTGCTGTGCTGATTGCTGCTTTCCCTTCGAGATTGTGTGATTTAACACCATCTCCAGCAGTGATTCGGTCTTTACTCAAGAGGAGACATAATGAAGGATTATCAACAAGTTCAAAAACTTGTTTTGTTTTTCCTTCGATTATTAATTTTCCTGTTTTGCACCCTTGATAATAAAAAAGAAAATAATAATGATAATTAATATCACATATTTATTATCATATTGTGATTTATTACAAATACAAATTAAACTTGTAAAGAATTTAATGTGTCATATTATAAATTGTTTAAAATAAAAAACATGTATTTGCATTCGTATTGAAATATTTATTTAAAAGTATTTATTACCAGTACACATGATACTGAAGTTGTTTTACTTTTAATTATCAAATTACAAATTATAAAATGAGTGTGAATGTAGCAGACATTAGACAAATTCAAAATTATTAATAGAGTAAATAACTCATAAAATAAAATTTTGAAAAAATAGGCGTTTGAAAAACTAAAAAATTAATAAGTGCATTTTTTATAAATAGTTTTTTAATTATTTACTCTATATATTTATAATTTTGAATTTGTCTGATATCTGCTACATTACACTCATATTGTAAAAAATATATAAAGCATGTATGTTTTTTAAAAATATTTTTTACTTATATATAACTTTTTTATTTAAAAAGGAATAAATTGTCAATTGTGTACTGATTTTGCTGTCTACTCATGAATTAAATACGTGAAATATTTATTTAGAAATTAAATAAATTTTCTTATTTATTTAATTAACTTGTAAATTATTATTAATGAAGTTTTTATACACAGAATAAAAAGATTTCTTGACGTAAAAAATTTCTTGTGTCGGGAAATTTTTTCTAGTCCTAACGAAAATTTTTGTCTTCGGTTCATAATTTAAAATATTTCTTGCGCCAAAAAATCTCTTTTTCTGTGTATGAGTGTGAAAGCAGCTGAAAATTGGGAATTTAAAAACTTTTGAATAAATAACTGAAATGTAATTAGAAGAAAAATTTTAAAATGCGTATTTAAATTTTTGAAAAATCATTACGCGCGTTTTTTTAAATTTCATTACTTTTAATTAATTAATTCATATGATCCTAAAATTAGTAAACAATTAGTAATTTTTTCATTTTTTTTTCAGCTAATCAATTACAAAAAAACAAAAATGTAAAATATGCACATGTAAAAAATTTTAAAAACTACAAATGCAAATTTTTCAAATATATTTTTTTTATAATTTATTGTGTAAAAAAAAATCAAAAAATTATTAGACGTCGGCTAACTTCAGTATCATGAATTCATGTATCAAAAAATTTATAAATCTTCTCATGCCTGCTACATTACACTCATATTTTTTATATATTTTATTGATACTCTATTATTTGAAATTCAAACTTTTCCTAATTTTTTTTTTTTAATTAAATACTTTGAATATGTTCAGCGTATTTGTATTCGAATACTTTTTAAAAGTATCATGAATATATATACATACATATGTATGACTATTAAAAAATTGTTATCTTAAAATTTTTATCACAGACTGTACGAATTTCTGCGTAAAAAATATCAAGCACGTGGTAATATTTCAAAATGAAATAGAATTAAAACTAAAACAAAAAATACCATAGACTTAAATAAATAAAAAAAGTATATAAGTAATAAATATAAAAATATACCTTCCATGATTTTGAAATATGAATGGAATAAAAATGCCGGTAAATTGTTGAGTTTACTAATCGGTCTTAAAGTTTCAAGCATATACTACCCAACTAATACAAGTAGTATATTGTACCCAATATATTTGTCCCCTGTCTCTTCTCCTTCCCTATCCATCACCCCCCATCTTCCAAAGACAAGAATTGATACATTCATTGGTCCTAAAATAATACATATATATTTTTTATCTCTTTTTATCGACAAAAATCGCACCATGCCCATCAATTAAAACTCGACTCCTCAAAGATAGCATACATGTCGAATATATATTTGTATATATTCATAAAAATAAATAATCATTATTAAAAACTCGTTCATTATCAGTTTTAATATATTAAGAAATCATAGCTAATGATAAATATAAAAAATAATAAATTACTCTACAATTAAATTTATATTTTAATATTTCAATTAATTTTTTTGACAAATTAGTAATTAAATATTTGTTCGAATACGTCATAATATATATAATTTTTATAAATTTAATTCATTATAATTATAACTAATTAAATATATCAATTACGTAGTAAAATTTTTAAATTTATTATAAAATTTAAAATTTAAAAATTTAAAAATTTAAAATTTTTTAAATACTGACATACAAATAATGACGAATAAAATTTTTTAAATGCTTATTACTTGTACATATATATTTTTAATTAATATATAGAGGTTCATATATACATATAAGTGTATGTGATATATAAAAAAGTAAAGATGTAAGTTTTAAATAAAAGTAAAAGACGCTGCCACGCTGCGGCACTATATCACTTATTGCTACGGGGGCTACACCACGCGGTCCCTCAAAAATTTTAATTTTCTTTCTCTACATATATAAATTACTATATATTTGTACATATATATATATATATATATATATATATATATATATATATATATATTCTGTTGAACACATTTTAGATATTAGATATTATACTAAACCCACTGCCGTAACACTACGTCTTATTTACTTACTGTTGGACGTTGTCTGGAATATCATCAGAATCACGCACGTGGTAAGAGTTTATATATTTATACATAAAAATTTTAAAATATGACTTTTTACAAAAAACCAAATTAATTTATTTAAATTCTCATTTTAATAAAACACTTTATTTAATTATTAATAATAATTGATATTTATTTTAAAAATTCAAAAATTAAAATTTAATTTGGAGTAACGTACAGTAGGAAAAATAAAAAATATTATTTAGTAAAACTTAAATATTTATTTATTATTAACAACAATAATAAATGTGATAAATTTATTGATAGTTGATAGAAAAATAATTTATTATTGCAATAATTTTGTTTTGTAAATAAAATATAAAAAAGTTAATCAATGGTCAATGCTGTTAAATAAAATGATGAAATTTTTGTTATCATAATAATGTGATATTTAACTGTTGACGTATATTGAGATTATTATTTATAATAATATATATAACAAGTACACAGGGGGTCATAAGTTTATAAGACCAATTGAGATAATAATATTTGTGTATTCAAAGTAATAATGACGAAATACATTACTTGGAATATTTAAAAGCATTAAAATCTCTTGATACTGTTTTTTTTTTTTTTTTTTTTTTTATTAATAAATAAATAATTTATTAAACTAGAGTTTATTTTTTTATAGCGGTTATAGTAAAAATGTCTTGTGACACGAGAGAAGAAATAACTGCTGATGAAGATTGTTTGAGTACAATGTCTCGATTGTCTGTAATTAATTCAGCACCATCTATAAGTGGTGATAATGTTGCTAAGTATGTTAAAAAACCACCAAGTAAAGGTGAGACACGTGGGCAAAAATTATCAGGATTGACACATGAGTGCGGAGTATTCGGTTGCATTGCTGCTGGTGATTGGCCATCTCAAGTTGATGTTGGTCAAGTTATTTGTCTTGGTATGTTTTGTATTTATTTATTTTTTTTTTTATTTATTTTATTGCTTATATATTTTATGAATTTATTTAAAATTATAGGACTGGTGGCATTACAACACAGAGGTCAAGAAAGTGCTGGTATTGTAACAAGTGAAGGAATCTGCGCTAAATCATTTCGTGTTCACAAGGGAATGGGAATGATAAATAATATTTTTAATGATGATAGCATGAGAAAATTGAGAGGTAATCTTGGAATAGGACATACGAGATACAGTACCAGTGCAGCCAGTGAAGAAGTTAATTGTCAGCCATTTGTTGTTCATACGGCACATGGAGCACTTGCTGTCGCTCATAATGGAGAACTTGTCAACACGGAATCACTTAGAAAAATGGTTTAATATTTTATTATTCATTATTTTAAGGGGGACCATTAGTATGATGGCCGGAAAAAACGATGACATGCAGTAATTTTTTTAAAGAAAATTACTGCATGGAATGTTTTAATGTTTTAAGAATATATTTGTGGATATATAATGAATATAAGATCAAATTTTAGGACCAAAAAATTCAAAATTCAGCGAGTTATTCACAATCTCCCGCTCAAAAAAAAGTCCCCCCTGCTGCAGTGATAGCGACCTTCAGTCCATGAAATCAAAAAAACCAAAAAGTCTATTAAACTAGAAGGTATTTCTCGTGCCATGACCTTCGGGCTAAGAAAAAAATTTAAATTTAACAAAAGGACGGAGTTTTTAAAAAAAATTTCAAATTTCGCGCAAGAATTTGATGATTTTTGGCCTGGTAAAATTACATTTTTGATTCGATCGAAAAACTGGAGGTTCATAGTACGTAGAGACATATATAAAAGAAACTGAAATTCAAATCAAATCGATCGATGGTTTGTCTTCGAGTTATAAATGCAGCAATTTTGAAAAATGTATTTTCGAGAACCGATAAGCGGCTGCTCTTCAGATGTAACTCAAAAAAACTATTCGAGATATGCACTAGAAATTGTAATATGTTATTTTTGACCGTATAGACTATCGAAATGAACAAACAAAAATGAATTGATTTTTCCAAATTTCACACGGTCCTCCTTAAAGAGTTATAATAACAATAATAATAATATTGTTATTATGTAGAATAGATTGGAGCATTAACCTCTCTACTTGTGTAAAAAAAATTTTTGTTCGTAATTAATTTAGATCTGAATTTCATCCCGAAATTCAGATTATGACACAAATATGACTTTCATCATGAATTTGCTCCAAAACTTTTCGTCTAGTAAATTCGTATCAATTATAAAATGAATTTATTACGTCTTTGAATTGGATTTGAAATTACTTTGATAGAAACTTGACTGAATTTATACTGAATGAAACCTGTTGTCAAATTTATTTATTATCGACTCCGAAATCACCAATAAATTTCTTATATCAAGTACTTGATTTCCGTAACTCAGTTTCGGTTGTAAAATTAATTTATTGAATGAAGTTCGGATTATTTGGATAAAAATTTTGCTTAGTCATAATTTTGTCATGATTAAAATTGTTTTTACAAATTCATGATGAAAGTCATGTTTGTGTCACGATCTGAGTTTAATGATGAAATTTAGATCTAAATTCATTATGAATAAAAATTTTGTTTACAAAGGTACTATAAACAGGTCTAACAAATTTCAGTTCCGAGGTCAGCTCTACCATCACTTTTATACGAATAAATATTTTTATCTAATTATAAATTTATCACATGATATTATTTCCATAATATATATCTACTAAATAGAAATATTAGTTTATCAAATTCTTTCTGAAAAAACAATACTTCCGTTTACGTAATTATAGATGTGATAATGAAAATATTTTGATAGTCGCCATTGGGTAGAAATATTTATCGATAGAAATGTGATGGTAGATATGACCTTGATGGAGTTGTAATTTGGATAGATCTTTTTGTAGTAGAGATGTAAATGAGCTGAATAGATTGGTGGTAATTAATAATAACAATAAGCTAATCTAATTAATTTTTTGACAATCGAATACACAAATTTTTAAATTTGGTAAAATTTTGAAGGAGTACTTCTTCAATCAGTTTATTTAAAATTAACACAAAATTTTAATATAGATTTTATAGGAATTATGTAGAAACTATTTTTGTGTTGTAGAAATTTGAATTTAGAGCCAGTTTTTAAATCCGAGATTTAAATGAAGATTGTTTTATTAGTAGATAGTATACATAAAAAAAATAGATATACGTTACATATAAATTTCAGATATAAAAACCGGCTCTTATAGATAAATAATTTAATAAAAAAATTTAAATTCAATTTTAAAATAGAAGATAGGTTTCTCATATAGAAACCGATCAATTGATATACCTTCTTTTTATTTTCTTTACTTTGCTCTTCAACGAATTAAGAAAAAAAAAGTAAAATTAATATCTCTTATGATATCGCAATTTAAAAATAATTTTTTTTAAACTTTTCCGTTGAAATAAAAATGATAACGTAATTTTTGTGCGTGTAATACGAAAAACAAAAGATATAAATTTGAACGTAAAAAAGTCATTTATTTTTTAGATATTTCGTAGTAGAAAAACTGTATTCCCAAGTTGGAATCTACTTAGACTTACAAAGGCATGAATTAGACCTACAGAGATATACCATGAAACGAACTCTGAATTTTTTAAATCGACTCTTTGATGGTCCCAGACTAGTTCTAAGTCCTATTACACTTCTAGGTGTCATTAATCTACTGATAAAATCGTTGGACCACTTGCAGAAATTTTTTACTATCCTTATAATTTTTTAAATCGACCCTCTGTGAGTCCCAGGCTGCCTGTAGGACCCAATCCACCTTTGGGTAATTAGTCCACTGGAAAAATGGCAAGATCACTTGCATCAATTCTCCAGTAGTCCACAAATTTTACAATTTTGTAGTATTCCTTTTTTTTGTTAAGTCCAGTTACGATTTATGTCTAACTAAGTCTAATTGATGCCTTTATAATTCTTCTTAAATTCACTTAAAGTCTTTGTAAGTCTAAGTAGGTCAATTATTTTTTTCATAAATCCTCCGAAGAGTAGAACAAATCGAAACAAAGTCGCAGATATCTTTATTTTTTAGTTTTCTAGGCCGAAAACAGCTGGAGCCCCTCGTATTAATAATTAAAAAAGTTAATAGAAAACGTCAATTATTAATGTACTTAAATATATAACTTGAAAGTTCATATAAATTTAAATTTCTATTACGTGAAAAAATAGCTTACACTAAAAAATAATACTTATAGTAATAAATATTTTAAAAAAATAATAATTTGAATTAAAATTGTAATAGGTACTTGGTAGAGGTGTTGGGTTATCAACGCACTCAGATTCCGAATTGATAACACAAGCACTGTGTTTAAATCCTCCAGAAGGTGAAGTCAATGGTCCTGATTGGCCAGCACGTATAAAGCATCTCATGCAGCTGGCTCCATTGTCTTATTCCTTAGTTATTATGCAGCGAGACAAAATTTATGGTGTACGAGATCCTTATGGTAATCGTCCACTTTGTCTCGGTAAAATTGTTCCTGTTGGTAAACTAAGTAAGAGTTATTTTTATATTATATTTTTATTCATTATTACTTAAGATTCTTATTAAAAATTTTATTTTTTAAAATTTTTAGTTGGAAATGATTCAGACGATGATGAAGATGCCGAAGGCTGGGTAATATCATCAGAATCATGTGGTTTTCTTAGCATTGGCGCACGTTATGTACGTGAAGTATTTCCTGGTGAAATTGTTGAATTAACTAGAGAAGGAATAAAGACTATTGATATTGTTGAGAGGCCTGATAAAAAACCTCAAGCATTTTGTATATTCGAGTACGTTTACTTTGCACGAAGTGACAGTATTTTTGAAGGTAAAAATTATTTTAGATAAATATAATTTTTAGGCATAATGACAAGTTGCTCCAAAACCTCTCTATGCACAGACAACTCTAGCACTTCTCCGCCTAAAACATGTCTATCGTAAAATAAAACTATTCTATAACTGATTACTCCAAAACATCTATCTATCTTATAACGAGGTCGTACTGTATACGAAATTATATCAGGTTTCGATGCTCGAGCTTCGAACATTTTTTTTTACACCGGAGTCTGGATATTGAATAGATAAGTTTCGAAGTTGTTTGCGATTGAGAAGAGTTGTTCTAGATAGAGATGTTTTAGGTAGAGAAATGCTGTAGAGTCGTCTGTGCATAGAGAGGTTTTCAAGTGACTTGTCATAATGTCAAGTTTAAAATTTAAAAAAACTACCAACTTTTTAAATTAAAGGTCAAATGGTGTACTCAGTAAGAATGCAATGCGGTAGAGTTCTTGCTATTGAATCACCAATAGAGGCAGATATTGTAAGCTCAGTACCTGAGTCGGGTACAGCAGCAGCCCATGGTTACGCACGTGAATCCAAAATTCCATTTGCTGAAGTACTTTGCAAAAATAGATACGTCGGCAGGACATTTATTCAACCCAGTACACGATTAAGACAACTGGGTGTTGCTAAAAAATTTGGCGCACTGTCAGAAAATGTCAAAGGAAAGAAACTTATCCTTATTGATGATTCAATAGTACGAGGAAATACTATTGGGCCAATTATAAAACTTCTTCGTGATGCTGGAGCTAAAGAAGTATTTTTAAATTTTGATATTGATGATTTTATTTACCAGCTTTATTTTACTTTATTATTAATTATTTTAATAATTTTATAGGTACACGTAAGAATCGCTTCTCCACCATTGAAATATCCATGTTACATGGGGATAAATATACCAACGCGTGAAGAATTGATAGCGAATAAACTTGATAATATTAAATTAGCCAAACATGTTGGCGCTGATTCACTTGTATATTTGTCTGTTAATGGACTTGTTGCCGCTGTAAGACACGGAATGGATAATCGTCAAAGCAGTTATATCGGTCACTGCACTGCTTGTTTAACTGGTGAATATCCAGATGAATTACCTGGTGATCTTGTTTGGTGAAAAATAACAAACAAAAAAAAACTATTGAAATACCTCAAGCCCAATTAATATTTAAATGTTAGTAAATAGACAAAATATTTTACGAATAAGTAACATTCCAAGTTAACTTACAGTGCAGATTGCCCGTGTAAGAAAAATTCGTTTCAAATATGACCCTGACAGTGAACTTGTAAAATTGAGACAATTCCGAACTTTGAAAAGTGTGAAAAGTTTTCAACTAGTGTGGACGCGGGATGTTTTTTTTTTTTTAGTTTTTTAAGAGGATTTGTCATCTATTCTCTTTCTCACACATGTGAACAAACGAAACGGTCTTTCTTGCACTTACATTAGCAAATGGAAATTTTAAATGAGTCGTTTTTAGAGACAAACTGCAATTTTCGAACGAGAAGCATTTCATTTGATAAGTAATAACTACGCGTCGATTGAAATATTTTATTTAATGATTTGTGTCTTTATCTAGGAAAACGGTTCATTTGAAAATCATATATTTCACTCTCAAGCAAAATTGATTTTAATTGATAATTTTCTGAGTTTATAATAGTTCGTTATTAATTCCAACTCAAGTAACACGCATACAACTTTAAGAGGTCTTTTAAAAGAATAAGACATTTTTTTTTGTTTCAAAGTCACGTTTTTTAGTATAAATAAGACATGCGAATGTTAATCCTAGGAGACATAGAAAATTTGTGTTGTTTTTCTTGTCTTAAGAAAGCCATGTCAGTTAAAAAATTGTTTAGATTATTTTTTTTTACTACAGTAGGACCTCGTTATAAGACTATTAGTTTCTCTCTCAAACTATCGCGATACCTGTTTTATAAAAAAGACAGAATGATAGTCTTATAACGAGGTCCGACTACTATTTGTAATTTATTTTTTATCGTCACTTGTGTCTTTTAAGTAGATATTTTTTCGGTGACATAAATTTCTGATCGTTTTGTCAACATATTGGTGCCTTATCGATAAGTCAAAAAACAGCCTAAAAATTGACATCTTGTAGATGTCACAAAGACATGTGTGTTACTTGGGAATCACTCATTTTTATGGATTATTTTTGAACGTCAAAAAATTAAAAAAAAATGGCCTTCCCAAAAAGTTCTAATAAAAGTCAAAAAATGTTCATGAATATTTTTTTTTTTTTTCCTCATACCTGAATAATTCTAGTAAAAGTCGGGAATCTTCTAATTCTTTTTTCTTTTAATGTTCTTCAGCCCAAAAAATTGTCAATTCAAATTACTTTTGCTCAAAAAATTAAAAAAAAAACGTGCAGGAAAATTCTACGTTAGTTGAAAGTTGTTCACGTTCCAAATTTTTCAGTTTCAGAAATGTTCAACTTAAAGTTCAGAATTGTCTCAATTTGGGAAGTTCACTGACATAAAATTTTTTGGAACGACTTTTTTTTACATGGGTGAATTTAAATTGTAAAAAAAAAATGAAGCTTATACTAATTAGAAAATGAAATACCACTACAATAATTAAAAAAAAAATATTTCTTTGTATTAAACCTACAAAATGATTGTATATAAATTACTTGTTATGAAAATTAAAATTTTTTTATTATGTATTAGAATAAATTTTTTCATCGGCAGCTTTTTTCTTAAGCCTATCTGTTATTTCTTTCATCTTGGCCTCTCGTTTTTTCTCTTTAACTGTTTTTCTATCTTCCATTATTACTTCCGGCTTATCAGATAACTCAGTGCTATTCAATTCGTCTTCATTATCATCAGCATTATCATTATCATCAATTGTGACATCACTTGTTCCTTTATTGGCAAGCAAACTGTCAATAACAACATCATCCGGGTCACGATTTAAAATTTTTTGTACCTCATCTTCAGTAACTACTTCACCACTTTTTGTACATTTAACTTTTTTAGGAAGTCTTTTGGGACACACTCTTATGGGTACGATTTCAATATGACCATGATTTATATGATTTATCGATTCATTATTTTGGTCAGAGTTGCTTTCCGTTTTTGGATTAACCCAAGGAATACTATCTTTGGATGTTGATGGTCCCGGATCTATTACCGTAAATTGCTGGTTATCATTATCGTTACCGCTATCATTAGTCAGATTTATCTCATTATTTGTTTCATTTATCGAACTAGTATTGGCATCAATTAAGGGATCATTTGTATTTTCAACTTTAAATATAGCAAATGGATTATCATCATCTGATTCAGAGTCTGGTTCAATACCTTGCTGTCGTTTTTCTTCACGTTGTTTTTGTTTTTCTAAATATTCATCCATTGCATTTAATCGTTCGTTTCTTTTTTCCGTCCAAAGTTTCAAAGCTGCACGTAAATAAAATTATTAATTGTTATTTATATTAATATTAATAAATCTTTATTATAAATATAATTTAAAAATACCTTTATCTTGATAACTAGGAGGAATCCCAAAGTCCTTAAGGGTTTTAATATTAGGAATACAACTTGAATGTTCGGAATCACCCAAGACTTCAAGTCTTGGCTTGACAAAAATTCTCTTCATCTTTAAAATTTTATCAACTTTTCCAAAGTATTTTATATTTATCGGTTTATCAAACACTGGATCACCAACAGGTGGATTAGGATCTTTTTCGAAAAATAAACTCGTACCTACGTCATCCTCATACGTTCCTTCGTAATGCTAACGAATAATAAAATAATTATAATATAAAAAAATTTTTATGGTTTTATAAAAAAATTTAATCTCAGCCCGTGCAAAAAAAATCGTTTCAAAAAAGTTCATGACAGTGAACTTACAAAATTGAGACAATTCTGAATTTTGAGTGGAATATTTTTGTAACTTTGAAAAAATTAAGAAGTGAAAAATTTTCAACTGGTGTAGGCTTTTCCTGCATGTTTTATTTTTTAATTTATGAACTTACAAAATTGTCAATTTAAATCAATTTTGCTTAAAAAATTAAAAAAAAAACTGCAAGAAAAGTTCTCATTAGAAAATTTTTATGAGTGTGAATGTAACAGACATCAGACAAATTTAAAATTATAAATAATAAATAAATAGAGTAAATAATTAAAAAAATAATATTTATGAAAATGCACTTATTAATTTTAAAATTTTTTAAATGCCCATTTTTTTTTAATTTAATTTTTTTAATTATTAGTCTATTTACTATAATTTTAAATTTGTTTGATGTCTGTTACATTCACACTCATAAATTTTTCATACTTTCAATTATTTTAAAGTTCTACAGATGTTCAACTAAAAGTTCAGAATTGTCTCAATTTCAAAAGTTTACTGTCAGAAACGTTTTTAGAAAATTTGTTTTTACACAGGAATGTCCTCAATAGTAAATCTTTTAACTCTATTTTTAAATTTTATTTTACAGGAGATGCATGAATACAAAATACTTAGATATTGTTATCATCTAAATAAATGCGTATTGATCTTAGGTCATATCTTTTATGACCATTGTTAGCAGGAAATATGAACAAGTTATTTAATTAATTAACTGCAGTTAACATGTTTGCTAATGAGTATGTTGATATTAAAGAAATAATTAAAAAAATGTACATAGAGAGTGAGTGTGAATGTAGCAGACATCAAATTTAAAATAATAAATAAATAGAGTAAATAATTAATAAAATAAAATTTATAAAAAGGGTATTTAAAAAATTTAAAAATTAATAAGTGCATTTTTTAAAAATTATTTATTCTATTTATGTATAATTTTAAATTCGTCTGATGTCTGCTACATTACACTCATACACAGAGATGTAAAAAAAGCTTTGGTATCAAATAATAAAAATATATTTCTGTTAATATTAATTTAAAAAAATTTACTTTTCCATTAATCTGCATAATTGGATGCTCCATATCCAATCCAATCATATCCAATTGAAGTTTTTCATCACAAAAAATATTAGACTCAGATATACCTTCGAAGTCAACATAAACTAAAATTTCTTCTTCCTCTTCATCATCAAATTCATCATCATCCTCTTCAATTTCATTATCATAATTTATAAACTCTTCTTCATTTGTCATTTTTATTTATAAATTTAAAGAGACTTCATTATTTTTCTTAACCTAGACTAGAACCAGCAACCAGCAGAGATAAACAAAATGAATTTTATATTTACTGTCAACACGTGTGAGAGCACGTGATTGAAAAATTAAGTGATACCAACAAAATGACACTAAAAAGCTTAAACTACAGTTTGGTGATTTTTTTTTCTCGTTTTCTCAGCTTGGCTTCCTCTTGCCATAACCGTCAAATTTTATTTAGAATAAATCACAAACACGTGTTTATTTCTAAATAAAACTGTAATTACTGAACTTAATTAATAGTAAGTTAAAAGTAAATTGTTAATTTAAAAACTTTTATTTAATTATTTATATTTTCAGTTTTTATTTTCATGGAGTAAAAAATGGTTCGACACAACAATCAATTGCCAAATAATTTACCACAGCTGCAAAATTTAATAAAACGTGATTCTGAATCATATAAAGAAGAGGTAATTGTTCAATATTATTATTTATAATTAATATAATTCTATTTAAAATTAATAATTACTAGTGGAATTATTATGATCCTGAAGTTGGCAGACAATTAATAATTTTTGAATTTTTTTCCTACTACTTAATTATGAAAAGAAAAAAAAATTAAAAATATGCACATATAGAAAATTAAAACATCTATAAGTGCATTTGTTTGTAATATTTTTTTTTGTATAATTTATCATTTTTTACGGATTCAAAAACTAGTAGACGTCGGTCAAACTCAGTATCAACAGTAAATAATTGATAAAATAAAATTTAAAAACATAAAAAACTAATGAGTGCATTTTTTATAAGTATTTTTTTTTAAATTATTTACTCTATTTATTTAGAATTTTAAATTTATCTAACGTCTGCTACATTCACATTCATATGGAATTGCTATTCAATTTATTTTAGTTCTAATTCTATTTTTAGTTTGAAAATTTTTTTTTGTCATAAATTAAATAATTTATAAATATTTAATTGATAAAAAAAAATTATAATACGGTTAAGTTGAATAATTTTTTTTGCTGTCAGAATAATTTAGAGTTTCAAAAATCTAATTAGATTTCTAATACCGAAAGTTGCTGATAACCGCGAATTTGTTCATTTATAGAAAATAAACTCAACATTGATAGAAACAAATTTATAAAATTCATACCTACGTGTGTGAATGTAACTGACAAGTGGCAATTTTTTTAATTTTTGAAGAAATAAATAAAATAAAAATTAAAAAGTCCGTATGTAGATCAATGCAAAAATATTACGCGCATTTTTTTGAATTTCATTATTTCAATAAATTCATTTATTTATTTAAAATTTATAAATTGGCTGATATCTCCTACATTCACACTCATAAATTCATACAAAATAATGTTTTTTAATTTTTATGTGTATATCCTCAAATAACTCTAATAATTTGTAATTTTCGAATTTTTTTCAACAATTCAAGTAGAAAATAAGAAAAACTAAAAACATGCTCATGTACAAATTCTAAAAAACTACAGGTGCAATTAAAAAAATTTTTTTTTGTAATTTATTATTTTTAAAAAAATCTACAAATTAATAATCGGCTGATTTCAATATATTAAATAATTACAAAATATTTTTAAAACTAATAATAAATTTTTTTTTTAGTTTCTACAACAATACAACCATTACAAATCAACATTAGAAGTATTCCGTCTTACCCCGAGTGAATTTAACAAAAGTCTTGATGAATTGGTGATGTTTTTAGCCCAGGTAAATACAACAATTAATATTACTAGTAATTAATTATCAGTATTTAAATAAAAAATCTAAACTTGAGTAGACTTGATTACTATTTAAACGAAAACAAAATATATGAGAAATATTTTCGTTTATCTTTCAGGTATAAAAAACACGTAATCAAGTTGGATAACTACTAATAATATAAGCTTACAATAATATTATTTATAATTTATTTAATCATCATAATTATAAGCACTGATTAAAAAAAAAAAAATGGAAGACTGCCTAAAGCATATGCGTAAAAATATTATCTGCCGAGATAAAATAATAAGTAAATTATATTCACTGATTGGCAATAGCGATGAACCAATGCCGCAAAATTTATTTATTTACGGTCATTTGTCAACTGGAAAGTCACTTGTCATTGAATCTCTATTAAAATATATTAATTACAGACACTCGATAATTAATTGCATTGAACATCCGAGTAGCAAAAGTTTATTCGAGTATATTTTAAATGATATTAATAATTACAAGGATAATAAATCATTAGATGATTTAAAAAACAATTATAAGTGCGATAACTTTATGCAGTTTATTGATCATCTTAAAATAATACAATCGAACAATTATGATAATTATGGCAATAGTCCGATAGTTATAGTATTAGATAAATGTGAGGGTTTACGTGACATGGATTCAAATTTACTACCGGGATTTTTACGTCTTAATGAGCTAACAAAATTAAATATTATGACAGTTCTAATAAGCGACATTGTTTGGGATAAATATTTTATAAAAACAGGAATTATTGAACCGCTTAAAATATTTTTTACTCAGTATACATTTGAAGAAATAGCTGAAATTTTGTATCTCTACCGTCCTGATAATTACAGAAGTGAAACATTTTATAAAAATTATATTAATTTATTTTTATCTGTATTCTTTCGCTATTGTCGTGACATAAATGAGCTTCGTTACATGGCAATATTAAATTACAAAAAATATATCGAGCCAATAAATTTAGGACTGTGCAAGGATACCGATGTAACAACACTCTGGCGTAATATATCTAGTACACTGAAAGCTAATTTAGAAGTTATATATTTACGAGTGTCAACAGACGACTTTACAGAACGTACTCAGCTCTCGCAGGAAATAGAATCAACTACTAAATTAGCTTTGAGTTTTGAATTGCCATTTTACGCAAAATTTATGTTGATAGCCGCTTATTTGGCTTCTTACAATCCGCCGAAAGAAGACAAACGTTTGTTTGTTAAAGCAAGTGATAAAAAAAAGAAACGTCCTACTATTAATATGAAAAAACGTATCACCATGTTCACACATATTGGGCCACGTACTTTTCCATTAGACCGTATGCTGGCTATTTTCTGTGCTATTTCTGAAGAAAAAATAGATATCAGTGCCAACTTGCTTGCTCAGATACCGACAATGTGTCAGTTGGGTTTATTGACGACTGTAGGAGATAATAATTTAGATGAACCTAAATTCAAATGCTGCGTCAATTATGATTTTATCACAGTTATTTCGAAAAAAGTCGGATTTAATGTCAAAAATTATTTGTATGATTTCATTCATTAATTTATTTATGCCTCATTCATTTTATTTTATATATTTCTTATTTAAATAAATGCTTTGTATTTAATCATTTATTTATTTATAATTTATTATTTATTATCATTATTATTTTAACAATTATACGTATTATCTAGTCATGAAGTTTTATTTATTTAGTCATTGAAATTTATTGTTAATTTTTTTTTAAATTTATCTATTAGGGATGTATAAATTTTGTTTTAAAATTTTGAATTATTCGTAAATTGTTCCTGTTATTCAAGTACTCAAGTAGCACACTTGTCTTTGAGACATCTATAAGATATCAGTTTTTAGGCTACTTTTTGACATATTGATAAGGCACCAATATGTTGACAAAATGATCAGAAATTTATATCACCGAAAAAATACTTACTTAAAAGACAGAAGTGACGACAAAAAATAAATTACAAATAGTGGTAAATAAGTCATGAAAACGACTTTTCAATTGACATAAGACAGAAAAAACAACACAAATTTTCATGAGTGTGAAAGTAGCAGACATCAGACAAATTCAAAATTGTAAATAAATAGAGTAAATAATTTAAAAAATAATATTTATAAAAAATGCACTTATTAATTTAAAAATTTCTTAAATGTGCTTTTTTTTTAAATTCAAATTTTTAATTATTTACTCTATTTATTAATAATTTTAAATTTGTCTGATGTCTGCTATATTCGCACTCATAAATTTTCTCTGTCCCTGAAGCCAACATTTGCATGTCGTACTTATACCAAAAAAATGACTTTGAATAAAAAAAAAATTTGTCTTATTCTTTTAAAAGCCATCTTTAAGATATTATTAAAAAATTGTCTCTGTGCTACTTGGGATAATTCGTGATTTTTAAAATTGTTCCATTAACTTATGAATTATTTGTGTTTTTGAATCCTCGAAATTCGTATTAAATAACTTGAAAATTTTGATTATTCAAAAGTTAAATCGAATAATTACAAATTTTTGATTAATTTAGTTTAAATTCCTTATTGGATACTAGGATTTGATTCGAATACTATTTACACATCCCAATTATTTGTCAATTAATTAAAAAAAAAATCATTTTTGAATTGACATTAATACAATTCTTGAAAAAATTGTTAATAGAATTTGAAGAAAAAAATTTTACAGTCAACACTCGAAGTGGGCGATGTCTATATATGTTAAGATTAAAATTAGTTAAAGTAATTACACTACATATAATTAAATAATATTTAATTAAGAGTAACTTATTATTTTACACAGGTGGCTCATTGTTACACAACTGATTTGGTATCATATCCACAAGAATTAGTGGATATCCTTAAAACGCACGCTACGATACTTGATCATGAGATGCGAATGGTAAATTAAATTTTAAAATACACTGGTCACAAAAATTAAAGGATATAAAAAAAATTCCAAATTTTTGAGTGATTTTCAACATGCTGTAACTCAGTGAAAAATGATCGTAGAGTAAAAAAAAAAAGCAAATTGTAGCTTGAAGTTTCTTGTTTTCAGATTTAGACTTCAAATTTTTTTTATTATGCACTGTTTCAAAGTAATCCTAAAAAACCGACGCAAATAAAATTTTCCAAATTTTTGTTCGTCTTTAAAGAAGTCGATGGGCTCCAATAATTTTTTTTTTTTTTTGATAATCTGACCTCATGCCTCTTTTAGAAAATTGTATGCCCTTTAATTTGCCGCCCTCAAAAAGTCTTTACGATGATTTGCCGCCGAGTTATCATTGATTAAAACAAAAAAAGTCTATTTTGGCTTTGACAATCAATTATCCGGAATATATTAGTCACACACAGAATGGAAGTAGGGTTTTGAAAACTGCAAAATATTCTCTATAAGACACAATTAGTGGCTGTTGATGAATGTTGAAAATCACTAAAAAATTTGGAATTTTTTTTATATCCTTTTATTTTTGTGGCCAGTGTATCATACTGTTAAAGTATCTAAATATTTAAATGACTTACAAAATATTTTTTTTTCTATTTTTAGACATTTTGCAAGGCATTGATATTACTGAGAAATAAAAATTTATTAACGCCTACAGCATTACTGAGTTTATTTTTTGAATTATTAAGATGCGAAGACAAAAATTTAAGGGAGTTTCTTCAAAATCACATAATAACGGACATAAAAAATTTGAATATTAAACATAAAAACTCAAAAGTAAATACTGTCTTACAAAATTTTATGTTCAATGCATTAAAAGATTCAAATGCACGCGCGGCTAAAATGTCCGCGGATATAATGATTGAGTTGTATAAGAAAAATATATGGAATGATGTTAAAACGGTTAATGTATTAGTGACAGGATGTTTTTCTAAAATAACTAAAGTAATGGTGACTTGTTTGAAATTTTTCTTGGGAACGGATCCAGATGAAAAAAATGATGACAGCAGTGATAGTGATGATGATGCACCGGATTTGAAAGGTGTTATGATGGCAAATAAAGTCAATAAGAAGACGAAGAAACGTGAAAAGCAGTTGAAGAAAGCAAAACAATTATTTGCTAAAGCTAAGAACAAAAAATCTAAAGCACCTCAGTTTAATTTTTCAGCATTGCATCTAATACATGACCCACAAGATTTTGCAGAGAAACTTTTTGTGTTAATAAAGAAGAATAATGATAGATTTGAAATAAAATTAATGATCGTAGATGTGATTTCACGATTAATTGGTCTTCATAAATTATTTTTGTTGAATTTCTATCCGTATTTGCAACCATTTTTACAACCGCATCAACGAGAAGTAACAAAATTACTTCAATGTATTGCTCAGGCTTCACACGAATTGGTACCTCCGGATGTCATGGAGCCGGTAGTGAAAGCGCTGGTTAATAATTTTATAACTGAAAGAAACTCTGGTGATGTTATTGCTATTGGGTTGAATGCGGTGCGTGAAATTTGTTCACGTTGCCCGCTGGCGATGAATGAAGACTTGCTCCAGGATTTGGCGATGTACAAAAACTACCGAGAGCGCAGTGTTATGATGGCCACGAGGTCGCTGATATCATTGTTCAGGTCCACGATGCCGGAATTGTTGCACAAGAAAGATCGTGGAAGACCTACAGAAGCTTCGGTTGCTTTGGAAGCACTTCAGTATGGTCAAGTTGATGCTAAAGATTTTGTACCGGGTGCTGAAGTTCTTTTAAAACCGGCTGAAGATCTAAGTGATGTTGATAGCGATGCCACTGAAGATGATAGCGATGGAGAGTGGGTGGATGTCAATCATAGTAGTGATGAAGGTGGAGGTCAAGATGTTGATGATGGTGATGATGATGATGATGATGATGAAGGTGAAGAAGATGATAGTGATGAAGATGAAGATGAAGATGGCAGCGATGAAGAAGAAGAAGAAAATGATGAAAAGTCTTTGGAAGATGATAAAAAAAATGATGAAGAAAAAAGTATAAAGAAAAAGAAAAAAATAGAAAAACCAAAAAAAAGAACAAAATTAGATAGAAAAAAAGATAAAATGGAACGACTTGCTAGAATGAAAAAAGTTAAAAAACAAGAATTTACTGCTGAAAAAAAAGAAAAAGCTGCTCAGATATCTACTGAGAGAATATTGACTGATGAAGATTTTAAGAGGATTGATGCAGCTTTGGTAAAACAACAAATAACTAATGCAAAGCGTGGAGTCAAAAGACCTCTTGTTGAAGAAAGTAAAAGTGAGCTGGTAAAACTTGGAGATATTGAGAATATTTATAAGAAGAGGAAGCATGACAAGCAGACTAGAATTGAGAGTATTAAGGTATTTTATTATTTTTTTTATGATCCGTTAGATAGAAGTTAACATGTGTTTAATTTATTTGTTTTTTTTTTGTTTAACAGGACGGAAGAACGGATAGAGAAAAATTTGGGTACAAAGACGGGCGCCAGAATCCAATGTGCAGTAAAACAAATCGTGAGAAAAAGAAGAAAAAAGCTTTCCAGATGATAAAGCATAAAATAAAAAGTAAATCAAAACGCTCATTTAAAGATAAACAAGTAGCGTTGAGAAATCATTTACTTCATCAGAAAAAAATGAAATAAATAATTATATTTATGTAAAGATGAATAAATACAAAAATATATATTTATATAAGTTTTTCTTTGCGTTTTTTAATTCAGAATCATATCATTCAGTTATAAAAAAAGGTGTGTGGTGTAAATTTTCTAAACAAAAGACATCGTGTACTTTTTTTGAAAACTCGATAGATGCTAAGATATTTGAAGTGAAAATTGACTGGGGTCTTATAGAATTATATAGAATAACTTTTATTCTACTAATCAGTTATAATCAACAATTAAAAAATTATTTTTACGTTAATTATTAAAAATCAAAATACAATTAAATAATTCAGTTGACATAGCTAAAATTATGGGAACAATTCATGAAATATTATAAAACAAATAATATTAATAGGTAAAAAAAATCGTTCACCATTATTATAACCTTCAATTCTATAATTATTTTCCTGTACAGAATTTTAATTACACTTTATGAAGTGATTATTAATAGGATTAAAATTGTGATATTTAAAAACATTTTAAAAGATAATACATCATACACAGTAAAAAATATTGTGTATCTGTGTTAAAGACGGTCCGTGTTGATTATTTTGTGTCAAATCAACACTTTCTTTAAAATTTTTAATCGATCTACTGTTCAACACTAAAAGTGTTACCTAGTACAAAAATTTTAATTATCAACATTTATTAAGTGTTACTTTAAATAAAATCAACACAAAAAAAGTGTTGAAGCGACAGTTGAATTGTGTTAAAAAAAATGTCTTTCTTCTATTCGCGCGGGAAGCGCCATTGTAAGCATCAGTTCTGCTTGGTTAGATATTATTTTTGTGACATTGGTTTTATGTATTTTCAATTGGACATAAAAAAATTAAGTTGACAAAATTGATGAATCTTATAGTTAAAAAAAAAAGAATTATTTTAAAAATTGCACTTGTAGCTTTTTTATTTTTCTACATGCGCATATTTTTAGTTTTATTTATTATTTTTTTTTTTTTTCCGTAATTGATTTGTTGAAAAAAAGCGAAGTAAATACAGAAGATGACTGTTTATTTATTCTATCCCCTCGATGTGAAATTCACTCCGAAGGAAAGTTTAATTTAATATTAAAATTTTGGTTCGGAGTAAAATTTACTCCTAAAGGAGTTTAATTTAATATTGAAACTCCGAACCGGAGTGGATGCGGATTGCAATAAAATCCAGATCATTTCGAAATCACTCTGCTGAAAAAACAAACTCCTCATTTACTGTGTATGCGGAGTGATTTTTTTAAACTTGAGGACTCCGAGTAATGCAGTGAATTCGGATTCAAATAAAATCCGTAATCACTCCCAATTTTTCACAGTGTGTGACTCGTAAGCAAGTTTGATTTTAAATATCATTTGACTTTTTGTTAGAAATTCCAGGCCTCATTTATTAACAAACAAAAATCATTAAATTGTTCGTTTCTATATATACATATTATTTTTTTTGTTTTTAAAAAAAAAATTTTAAAATTATCTTATAATTTAGTATATTTCCCGAATACAACAAAACCATGAAAACTGCGCTTTCGAAATGTTACTCGAATGAACATATGCCTCTGCAGCTGTTCGGAAGTCATTGAGATATTTATCTGTGTCAAACACTATCTTCTTTCGTAGGTAGAAAAATTTATTGAGAGCTGCAGAATGTTGATATAGTATTCTAAAAAAAAACTCGTGTCATCTTCTCATTTTTTATTATTTCCTGTTACTAAAAACCCTTAGAAAAGTTTCACAAAAATATCTAAATCTATTACTTACATATACTTTATAAGGGTGAATTTCTGAATTTTAAATATATGATTATGTAACGTTAAAAAATGATACAATGAGTACAAATTAATACATATTCATTGTCGAGTACTTTTCACCAAATTCAGTAAGTGTTACAACTATTACGAAACGAACATATTTTTTTGCAATTTGTATCTGGGAAAAAAAAATTCCCAATCCACCCAGACGGTCAAATGAAAGAATGAAAAATTACGCAATATAGTGATCTAATTATTCTTATGGGTAATTAGACCATTTTCGCATTTTCATAATTTTGGGATCAAATAAAAAGTCATATTTTTCAGCGATATTTGGTCAACTTGATGTAATAAAGAATAGGCATAGGTGGCAAAAAATTTCTTATAATTCACGAGGTTTGTATTTTTTATTCTTAATGAAATTTGCAATAATTTTTTTATGAAAATAATATGAAACATTTGCTTGTTCATTTTCATCCCCCGTAATTTGTAACTTCTTAAAATCAACTAACAGTAAGAGCTTTTTGAAATACATCTTATATTATCATGGTTTCCTAGTTTAAAAGGTCATTTACCACTACATCACACCCAAATAATAATAAAAGTACTGAAAAATCTATAGTAAAATCTATAGGGAAAATTTACTTCTTCAATTCTCATATTTCCTTATTAAAATTCTGTACTTTTGAAGATTAAAGTGGCAAAGGGTTAACTGGAAAGACCCGCATTTTTATTCGAACAGAATGCCTTACTTAAGAAATAGCATATTTTCAATAGTTTATGAAAATTTAGGCCAAAAATAAATATTTTGGTTCATTATGTATCGGGAAAAAATAATGAGCAAGAAGGTAGCACCTCAAAGTATTTGAAAAGTATAGAAAATTTTAGATCCTTTAACATCCTTACAAGAAACGGCTACTCGTTTATGAATAAATTCTTTTATTGTTTGTTATATTATTATTTATTAATAATGAATTGTTGAAAGAAGAAATAATTTAACAAATAATAAACAAAATATATATAATAATTTATAATTAAATGGTATTTGTGGCTTAAATAAATATTTTATGACGATTAAAAATTTAGAGCTGTCAAAATGAGATCTGTCTGCAGAATGGAAACATGACAGGCTCGCGCTACACATTCACACATATACACATGATTGAATGTGTACTTGGCGCGAGATATACTGATGTATCTCTGGCTTAAGACAGATTTTCTACCCCAGATTTGATGGTGTCCCAATTACTTTTGGCGACTTCAGCAGCCTCATTCACTTGAGATAAGACATTTACAGTATTCGATGTACAAGTTCCGGAGAAGAACATTAATGGCAGTTGTGTGCATTGAGTTCCAGGACAACAAAGATCAAAAGCCAGCGCGAGACACTGAAAAAAAAAAAAAAATAATAATAATAATAATACAGCAACAAACAAAATAACAAATTAAGAGATTAAGATTAATCAAAATTTTCTCAATTTATTATATATCGTTGGCTTAATAATAGTTATATGTTTAAGTTCAGGTTTAGCCAATCGAAATAAATCAAATTAGTTAAATCAATCTCAATTAGGAGCTTGAATTATATCTAGTTCCTAGTACATATTTATTTTCTCAATTAATGATTAATATAATATATATTTTTCCTCGATATTATTGTATTGAACATAATAAAGTTGATAGTCAACAAATACTCACAGGCGTTCCTTTTGGTAAACATTGCTTAGTAGGTTTGCTGGGCACATTTGAATCTTCCAAATTTTGACCCATAGCACAAATGAGTAATGCAGAAAAAGCAAAGATTAGTAAAACTTTAGACATATTTATTTTTTTTTTTTTATTGATACCAAATAAAGTAATAATGGTTCTATTACTTTTCAACTATATTCATTCTGAAAAAACATCTACTTATATACGTTGTAAAATAAGTGGGGAATATTAAAATTTTGTTTACTAAATTCCTCGTAATTATTTTTTTTATATCAATTAATGATTACTTCGATAAGATTTATTTTCTACGTTAATTGTAGTTATCTTATCTTGAAAATAGTCTATTCTAGTGTATAAGACATTGAAAGTCTTTAATTAGCAAGAAACTGATAACAGAAATCAATTTTTTAAATAGTTTTTCATGACGCAAAACCAATTATTGAATTTATTAGAAATCTACGTCAAAAACTGAATTAATAATTAATTTGGTATTAAATTTAGTAATTGGCTGTGCGTCATATGAAAAATTATATAAAAAATCTACGCATTGGTTGGCCTTGTGGGTCAGTCCCAAAACTTCCTACTGTTTCCGAACTCCTTGAGCACGAAAACATAATTGTAATTGAATTTTTGCGCTCTTCGAGTTCAAAAATACTTTTGTAAGCTATTGTTTTCTTATTCCTGATTTCAAAAAATGATTTGGAATAGTTCAAGACAATTTGAAATAATTTAACCCTGATTCAGAAATCTAATTTGGAATAATTTAAACACGATCCAAAACAATTCAAAGTTGGCAAAATTTACTGTATATAGGTATTCACTCTAGCACGGATTGAATCATTCTAAATTAGATTTCTGAATCAGGGAAAACACTTTGAATCGACTAATATATAGATATACACTTAACATGGAGTAAATCATTTTTCTTAATCAGGGATGTGTCAAAAAAATTTAATTTGTTTAAAATATCAATTATTATTATTACAACATTTATGCAGTTATATTCTTTACTTTTTATATAATATGAATATTTCACATTGTACAACATAGAATCATTGACTACATTTCATTCTAAATATTGTATAGTAATATTGAACAGAATTCGGGTCCTAAAATTATATGAAAATTCACACATAGAAGTAACTTCTATGTGAAAATTTTAAAAATCACCTTATAATCTTCTCATTTATTATGTTATCCTGGTCCTAAAATAGGCAAAAGTGACTTTTCATTCAAGTTTTCTCAAATATAAACAGCATTAAAATACCATCTGGCCCTTTGTGAACTTGTCAAGCTTGACTACTGATGATTTATTGTATACTTATTCTCTAATGATAAATATGGTCATGTCACCCTAATCGTTTTTCCGTAAAATTAAAGAACATCTTCTAATTTATCATATTCTCCTAATACTACAGAAATCTTAAAACTGCACTTTCATTTAAATTTTATAAAAATCAATGTGTCTAGCTATGCAGCTATTTAGAACTTATTAATATATATTTGTCTAATTCAAACTTTATAATTTTTCCAGTCGCTAGACAAAACCATTAGAACTACAGAACACCCTCATGATCTTCAGAAATACAAAAACTCATGAGACCTCCTGATGATTAATTGTACCGATTCTTTAATGATGGATATGGTGGTATCATTTTCATCGTTTTTCCAGAAAATCATGGGAATATCTTCTAATTTATTATATTCTCTTGATACAACAGAAACCTGAAAACTGCACTTTCACCGAAATTTTACAGATTGCATTCAAAAAATTTGTCTACGTTAATCTACATTTTTTTTATGGTTAACGTTGTTCGTAAACATTGAAATGGTGATTTTTCAAAATACTTGATAACATGTAATATGATGCTTTTTCTTGTTAATACATCTGAGAAATATATTAATTATATCTATGACTAATATTTTTTCATAAGTGTCAAAAGTAAAAAACATTAAATAAATTCTTGAATACAAATAATTATTTTTTTGTATAAAACATTTTGGAAATACTGCTGTACTTAACTGGCAAATCCAAATGCAGCGATCAGTAAACAATTACGTAATTAGTAAAAAAATTGTATTCTGGTTATCAAAACTAAAAAATATGTTCAGACGAAATCAGTGACTTTTTTTTGAAAATTTTTGAAGCGATAAATTAAAATTAATCAGCAAAAACTGTTACATTGCTGCATGATCAATAAATATACTTTTTGACATACATCTTATGTGATCATGGTTTCCTAGTTTGAAAGGTCATGTATCGTCACACTTAAATGATGATAATAACAATAACGAAACTGCTCTTCAGAAAAATCTATAGTAAAATCTATACGAAAATTTCACTTCTTTAGTTCTCATATTCTCTTAGTAATTTGCTCGACTTTTGAAGATTAAAGTGGCAAAGGGTTAACTGAAAAGGCTTGCGCATTATTATTCAAATAGTGCATTAGTCAAAGAAATAGAATATTTCTGAATATTTGCGAAAATCTAGGTCAAGTATGAATATTTAAGATCATTTTGTATCAGGGAGAAATAATGAGCAAGAAGCTGGCACAGTAATTTTTGAAAAGTACTGAGAATTTTAAATCCTCAGTTACCCTCCTTTTGAAAGACATCTACCTGCACGAAAAAAAAATCTTATAGTATTGTTAAATACATCTTCCCGTTCAGTCTATGACAACCATCAAAGTTTCTTTTCATGCAGGGGAAGCTCGAGTAAAATAGGGACGATCAGGTAACAAAACACTTTTATCAACTATTTTAATACCCCGAATCTTTTTCATTTGAAATGAAAAAAAAAAAACACATTTTGTACATCCCAAATTATTAGAAAATAATGGTTTTAAAAAAATAATTCTAAACAAAAAAAAAATAAATAAGTGAAAATTCTAGGGTAGCCTTATTTTGTTTCACTTAAGTCAAAAAATTTTTCCAATTTAGGTGTGTCAAAATATTTCATCATTTTAAGACTAGAATTTTTTAATTATACCAATTTTTAAATTACTGATTTAGAAACTGATAACATGATGTTTGTGTATCATTTATATAAAAATATGTCTTAATTCATCAATCAATAATTTGACAGTGTGAAAATTTTCAACACTGCCGGAGTGAAAGTTACATGATGTACGGTGTTAAATTTTGGATCGTGCCATTGTAAAACCAAGTGTGTAGTCAAAATTTACACACTTACCAAATAACATTGAAATGCCATAAGCAATAGATATTTAACACACCGTAAATGACTACAAAAAACTATAGTTTCGCTTATAGCCTTAAACATAGAACAAATTTAATCTATATTAAAATAATACATTTATAACACACTTCATTTTAGAGTATATGAATTAGAACGTTCACACCACCAACGGTGTAAATGTATAAGTAATTTATTTAAAACTCTCGATTATTTCGACACTAGGCATTAATTTGTATTTTATACCCATTCGAAAAATTATATATCCGAATCAATTTGCGTATATAAGACATAAATTTTTATATATGTCGTATATATGCAGATTGACCTGGATATATATTTTTTTCCTATGGATAATAATCTATATCAATAATAATAACGATACACTAGTGCTGCAACCTATATATTATTTGAAAATTTTGAACTAATACAGATTGAATTATCGGACAATATTCGAGCTAATAACACTGAAAGCTATGAAAGAAAACAATCATACTGTGTTAAAAGTACACGGCTTGTTATTTCACACCAAGAAAATTTCACAGCGAGCAGACCACGTAAAGTCCTTGGGGTCCATTTTCACACCAAAAATTTTTTACAGTGTTGATACATTTATGAATAATTAAAAAACCAATAACTTTTATATAATAATACACTTTAAAAAAAAAAAGTATAAATATACTAGAAAAATTACTTTTTCAACATTGTGCAATCTGTACAAATGATCAATTAAAACATCAAGTATTTATGAATTATAAGTTTAATGTAGACATAAAAGAACCATAAAAGAAGAAAAAAAGACTTTTCCTTCATACAGTCAGAGCATTACGCGTTCTGTTTTAAGATCACACTCTATTTTAAACTCCTTCTGATACGCTTCAGTCACACGTAGTTGCTCAGAATATCAGCATACTAACAAAAGCACTGATTCTTATTTAAACTTGCTTATAATATCCATCAAATAATAATCAAATTATTAATTTATTCATAATGCGTGAACCAGAAACTACTGAAAATCTTGTTCGACGTCATTTAGACGACCATGGTTTATTAACAAACAAAGAAGATCAAGTTTGGACAGTTCGTTATTCAAAATTAGGTGGCCGAGGTTTATATGCTAAGCGTGATATCAAGCAGGGTGAATTAATTTTTATTGAGGCACCATTGATTATTGGACCACGTTGTTACAATAAATATCTTCCCATGTGTATCAATTGCTATAAATCAGGATGTCCGTTGTTTCCATGTGACCGAGGATGTGGACTTCCCGTGTGTTCTAATCAATGTGAAAATTCAAAAAATCACGTTGAGTCTGAGTGTGAACGCTTGCGAAATTGGCAACCAACATGTGGCACCATGTGGTCCATGGAACTTCTTCAGACAGTAGTACCAATTAGATCACTTTCGTTGTCTTCATATCAAAGAGATCTTGTTTATGCATTAGAACGTCATGAAGGGTCACTTCATGGTCGCGAGGTTGTACTTAATATCTAATTATTTATTACATATTTATAATTAATGTATAAATAGATTATTTAAAATTATTATTCAATCTTTGTTTAGATAGAATTACTAAAAAAAAATATTTCAAAACCACTAAGTCAGGAAGACGAAGAATTCATGTTACAAGTATGTCGGGCTTTTGATACAAATGCATTCGAAACAGCTCTGCGTGTTGACAATAAAACTTCAATAAGTCTTCGGGGTCTTTATCCACTGGCAGCATTACAAAATCACAGCTGCCTACCAAATACTAGACACTATTTCAATGACAAAGGATTCATGTTCGTGCGAGCTGCAGTTCCGATTAAAAAAGACGAAGAACTTACTGAGACTTATGTTGATTTAATTTGGGGTACTAGTTTGCGAAGAAATTATTTAGTTTTGTCAAAACACTTTGAATGCTGCTGCAAAAGATGTTCAGACCCAACAGTAAATTATTTATATATTTTTAGCAACAAAAATAACTTGAATACGGAGAAAAATGTCAAGTGAATATGCCTATGCAGCACAGTAATATTAACATTACTCTATAGTTTGTGTCCTGCCGCTCTTATACACAAACTATAAAGTAATGTAATTATTACTGTGCTGCATAGGCATGTTTACTTGACAATTCTTTCCGTGTAATTAAAATTATTTTATATTTTTAGGAATTTGGAACTAATATCAGTGCTTTACGATGCGCTAATTTGAAATGTTTTTCATACATTTTACCTGTCGACCCACTGAATTTTAAAAGCCCGTGGACTTGTCGTGAATGTCATGTTAAAGTATCTGGTAAACAGGTATTATTAACAATTATATATATTTTTTTCAATATAATCAATCATTAATTAGGTCCTATCTCTTATGACAGACGAGGGTTACAGATAACAAATCATGTCGACTATGCAATAGTGTCTCACGCATTTTTGATTACACGAAGAAAAATGAAGACCAAAAATAATTTTCATTATGCTGTCGACCAAACTTGAAACAGGAAGTTGAGTCGCCAAAAAATTATTATGCTGCACCCCAAAAAATATACACTTACAACTAACTCTCTAAAAACGAATTAGTGACAATCACGTGATAATCACTATTTGGCAGTGAATATTCACTTATTGCCAGTGAAAGTATACCAATATTTGAATTAGTGACATACTTTTCACCAGTAAACAGTGAATAGTCACTATTCTCATTAATTCAAGTTTAAGAGAGTATTGATAAATTGTAATGAAAATTATTTGCCTAAATTAGGAATTATAGTAGAAAATGAAAAATTTCTAGAAGAACAATAATAATTATAAGTGTAGCATAATAATTTTTTGACGACTCAACTTCCTGTTTCAAGTTTAGTCGACATCATACTAAAAATTTGTACATTTTATGTCCCCATTTTCCTCCGTGTATATTGTGAAAAATTGAAGAATAAAAAATTTTCTGTTTGTTCTTTTTGGAAAAAAAAATCGCGATTATAAAAAAAATTTTTTTGAATAGTGTCATCAGTCCATATCTAAAAAATAATTATTTCTTTTTTTTTTTCTCAAAAACGATAAAAATATTCACTCTTATCTGATTGTGTATAAGTTGTTATCTATTCATCATAAAAATATTATTTTTAAAGAATTTATGGCATGTCAATTTTTTGATTACATACATGTATTTAATTCAAAATGAGTAAGAGCATACTGTTGCATAACTTTCAAAATTATTTAAATTAAATAATTTAAAAACATAATTTTTTAACAATCATTCTATTAATTTTTAAACAGATTGAATCAATTTCTTCAGCATTAAGAATGATGGTTAATAATGTTTTAAATGAACCGCCTCGTAACATTTTGAAGTTCATTGAAGGTGAATTGAAAATTCTCGTGCCTCCAGAGAATCATATTTTGTTAGATATGAAATTTCATGTTGTGTCATTCTTTGGAAGAACTGAAGAGCTTGAATGGAAAAGTAAGTCATGAACATAAAAATAACATATATAATTATTTATTTACATATTTTTCATGATTTTAGATCTATCAGACAGAGAACTTGAATTAAAAGCCCAGTACTGCAATGAACTGATAGAAATATTAGACAAACTAGGATGTGGTGATTGTCAAAAAAAAGGTAAATACCATAAATAGTATATTAGTATATTACACACCAAGGAAAGAAACTAGGATTTTCCAACCCGCGTGTATAATTACGTGGATTCGGACGTCCTCACTTCCTTCTTAGGTGTGTGATATACTATTTCACCATACCTACACCGAAAGTTTAAATATTGGTCTTTGTTTATGGAAAAATGGCGCATGCGCTAATTTTTATCATTCGTTTTCTCATACAAGAAAAAAATGAATTTTCTCCCCCAAATATAGAGGCAAAAATTGAAACTTTCAGGTGCAGATTTGGTGAAAAATCGGATACACACCATGAAGAAATAAGATAAGACGTTTCAATCCGTGTGTTTGTCACCCTCGCTGTCAGCACGAGTAGGCGATTATACACGCGGGTTGGAATGTCCTGCTTACCTCTCGAAGTGTGTGATATACTATGTATTTAATATAATTTAAAATTGCATTTAATCATAGGGTTAATTTTCAATGAACTGTATTGTACGAAGAAAGAACAGCTTTTGCGAAAAGTTAACAAGAATAACAATAATAAAGATGAAATCAAAACGGTAAAATTGAATTTAAATTAATTATGATAATTACGTGGACTATGATATAAATTACATATATTTTTGTAAAAAAAAAAAAAAAAATAATTCTGTTCATTAGGAAAACAATGAAGAGCTTGCAAAAATAGCAAGTAAAGTTGTAGAAATTTTACAAAATGATGTTGCAGCTCCCGATGATCTCAAACAATTAGATGCATCTTTAACACATACAGATGAGTGATTATATCGATAAACTAATGTGTTAAAGATGAAACATTAAATATTGTTTTGATGTTTATTTAAGAAAGGTGCTCTTTTCTCCCACTCAAGTGGACTATACGAATATTACTATACTCATTGCACTTGTACAATAAATAGAAACAGTCTACGTTCTTCTCCTCAGCAATTATAATTTCCAGTAAAATTAAAACCGGGATTACTAAATTATATTGTAATGTATCGAGCTATATTGATGAATTCCTCCGTTAATTGATAGAACTCTCGTTTGCGAGTAGCATTTATTAGTCATTAGTCATTAGTGGAATATTATATAATTGTTTTATATTTGAAAAGTAATATATTAATAAATAAATTTAAAAAAGTCTATATTTAGTGTTAGTCATACTAAAGAAAGACAAATAATATTTCTTCAATTTCTATAAGCGTAAGTAATTAAAAATGTAATAAAAATTTGGATTGAAGATTAATACCGATACTGTTAATTCTTATTTTACAATTATTATTATTATTTATTATAATGGACTGCTAAATTAATGAATTTATTATTGTTATATAAAAAAGTACATGAACAGTTTATATTTATGTAGCATGAATTATTTTTTGAATTGTTGATTTTGAACAAGAAACCGTTATCTTATGTTTAAAAAAAAATGTGAAATAAATTTAATTCGTGATGATTTGGGCATTGGTTAAAAAAGTTTGTATATATAATAGTGATATTTGACCTATTGAACAGAATTTGGGTCCTAAAATTGTATTAAAATTCACACTGTTAACTTCTATGTGAAAATTTTTAAAATCACCTTATAATCTTCTCATTTATTATGTTATCCTGGTCCTAAAATATGCAAAAGTGACTTTTCATTCGAATTTTCTCAAATATAGACAGCCCTTGAATACAAAATACCATCAGGCCTTTTGTGGACTTGTCAAGCTTAACCATTGATGATTCATTGTACCTATTCTCTAATGAAAAGTATGGTTTTGTCGTCCTCATCGTTTTTCCAGAAAGTTTACTTCTTCGATTCTCATATTTCCTTATTAAAATTCTGTATTTTTGAAGATTAAAGTGGCAAAGGGTTAACTGAAAAGACCCGCATATATATTTGAACAGAATGCATTGCTTAAGAAATAGTATATTCTCAATAGTTTATGAAAATTTAGGCCAAAAATAAATATTTTGGTTCATTATGTATCAGGAAAAAATAACTCACAAGAAGGTAGCACCTCAAAGTTTTTGGAAAGTATAGAAAATTTTAGATCTCTTGACATCCTTACAAGAAACAGCTACCCGGTTATAAATAAATTCTTTTATTGTTGGTACGTGCCTCCGAGATTCAAATATATAAAAATATATGAACAATTTAATTTTTAATAATATCTCAAAAATATCATCATTAATATAAATAAGTAAATTAAAAAAAAAAAAAACACCAAATTTAAAATTGATTTCTTCAATACAAAAAAAATTTTCAAGATATTGTTTACAGTTGATGCTAAAAAATTTTGCCTAAGGTGTCAACTTATTTCGGACAGAATTTAAAACGCTTGAGAAAACTATTTTTTGTATCAAAAACTCTTCTATTAAAGACCTACAATACAGAAAATCAAGTTTCTCTGAAGGAATGCACTCTATTGTGTATATATACTTTTGAAAAAATTCAAATTCTTTATTCTTCATGTAGTCCTGATATTATATTTACTTTTTTCAAGGACACATATGACTCCGATGCCCAAATAATCAACTTAACTGAATATGATCAAAAAACTGGCGTCATTAAGTCAAAATGTCATCTTTTTGTATTAGGAAGTGATGAGAGATGAGAAGATAACTTTAAAAATTAATGGAAATACAGTATGTATTTAATAGTGTGCGTTTACAGTTCTCTCAGCGCTACAGTGTCTTCTTCAAAAACTATTTTCTAAGTATATTTAGCACTGTATCAGAAATTCAATAACTATAAAATCGAAAAAAAAATAAATTTCGAGATTATTAAAGTCCGTAATTGTTTTATTCGGAATCTTTAATAAATTATCGACAAACGTATGATAAAATATTGCAAACAGTTGAATTAACCAAAAGGTATATAATTAATATGTTCAAGAGATAATATGATGAGTGTTCAAAAATGCATCAACGAAAATGTACATTCCCTCCAAAATCCTTGAATTTAACGTCTACCTGGAATTTAGTGACAAAGATTTTAGGTATAAGTAAAAGTCAATGAGTATATTTTAAAATCAGGAAAAAATACTAAAGAAGAAGGTAGCATTCTTGATTTTGGGAAACTCATTGATTCTATAACTTATAGTTATGTAGTCATATATAGTAACTATATTCATATATGAGTGCAAATGAAATTCTTGTCGGAAAAAGTTGAACAAAATATTTAATTCTATAATTATGATTTTCAAAATACATATGTACGAATTTGGATAAAATACTGAATCCAAATTATGTGTCAAAAAAATTCAATTTGAGTTGAAATTATTGTTTATTATTTTGATAACATTTACACAATTATTATGTTTTACTTTTTTTTAGTTGAATTATCCCAGGTAGCAAAATGAAGTCTTAATGAGTTCTGAATGAGTATCTATTTATGATTTGGACGTCTTATCAACATCTTAAAGAAGTCTTTAAAAAATTCTCAAGATGTCAAATGAGTCACCTAGCGAACTCAATAAGACTCCTTTAAAAATAGTTATTTTTTCTGACTTCGCAAATAAGATTTCAGTATGAATTTACCATGACGCCTTTAAGGAGCTCCTAATTTTGACTTCATAAAGAAGTTTAAAAATTAATACATTTAGACGTCACAAAACTGACGTCTTATTTATAAAGGCTTCAAGAACTCTTAATTAAAAATTCTTAAAAATGAGATCTTTAGAAGTCATCATAAGACTTCTTGAGGACATCTTCAAAAAGACATCATAAAGCAATCATTCCGATTTGAATGCTGTTTGGGATAGTAGTTCTTCTTTATAAAAATTTTCTCTCAATAAGTTTACTTCAAAATTGAATCTCAATTTTGTAAAAATACTCTACATCATGGTACAACATAGGTAGAATTAACGACCACATTTTAGTCTAAATATTACTTTTTCATAACTTCATGAACACTCAAAGAAAATTATGATTTTGAATATACAATAAGTGACAATGACAATTGTGAAAACAATAATTTACAAAGAATAGGCTACAGAAGTTCATATTGCATACTTCTATAATGTGAAAATTTTAAAAATCACCCTATAATCTTCTCATTTACTATGTTACCCTGCCACCAAAATATGTAAAATTGACTTTTCATTCAAATTTTCTCAAATATAAGCAGCATTTAAAATACCATCTGGTCCTTTGTGAACTTGTCAAGCTTGACTACTGATGATTTATTGTATACTTATTCTCTAATGATAAATATGGTCATGTCACCCTAATCGTTTTTCCGTAAAATTAAAGAACATCTTCTAATTTATCATATTCTCCTAATACCCCTGATTAAAAAAAGGGATTTAAAAAGATTCGAAATAAAAAATTTTAAATACTTTTTAATACTTTTTAATACCTTGAATACTTTTGAATCCCTCTTCTTATGGAAATTTAACATTACAAATCGTTTTAAATCCCTTTTTTTAATCAGGGACTACAGAAATCTTAAAACTGCACTTTCATTTAAATTTTATAAAAATCAACGTGTCTAGCTATGCAGCTGTTCAGAACCTATTAATATATATTTGTCTATACTTCAAACTATACATTTTTTCTTGTCGCTAGACAAAATCGTTAGAACTACAGAATACCCTTATAATCTTCAGAATTATGAAAACTCATGGAACCTCCTTATTTATTATTATTCCTTATTACAAAGAACCCTTAGATAAATTTTACGAAAATATCCTCTGTTGAATTGACATGATTTAAGGGTGATTTTTTTTTTCAATGGAAAAATATAATATTGTATACGCAATATTTTAATACTATAACATAATGTCATATGAGGAATTAATGTAGTTATGTATCTATCTAAAAACTCTAACAGAGTCCAATCAAGAGTGCTAAGGACCAGATAAAAACCAATAAATCAATAACTTTTATTAGAGTAGGCAACATCCGGAATTTCTATTTTTAAATGTTAGAATCAAAATATTTGAATAAAAAACAGTATTTTCAAAGAAAAACTTACATAGACAGAAAAAAAGGATTCATTGCCGCAAAAAATGTTTACTTTCCCTTTAATTGAAAATGAAAATTTTCGGGGCGAGAAAAAAACTTTTTACGCCAAGAAATTTTTTTTTCTGTGTAAAGGACGTGCTTAAATCTTCACGCACGTGGTTTCAAATAATTATTACTAATAATATGTAGTTTGTTTATGAAAATGATAAAATTGTCAGATGTCCGCTGTATCCACTATTATTTTGATTTTTGGCCCTTTTCATTACATTAGATTTGAATTTTTAGATACAATAGGGCCATAAAAAAAATGATGAAATGTTGTAAATATTGTAACACACATTCAAATTTTTTGGCAAAACATATTTTTTTAAATGAGTTGTATCATTTTAAACATTTCAAACTAAATAATTTAAAAACGAGAGATAAGTTAAAAATCGTATTTTAAAATAAAAGGGCGGCAGAATGTGATAGAAAAATATTTAAAATATAAAAATAAAAACACGCAAGTGTGTGAACAAACCTTGGCAGGGACATAATATGCAGAAGGGTGTCCTAATACACTTGGATTCAATTTAAACGTAAAGAATAATTTAGACTACTACTGTCGTTGTCGATGATACTGACTGCCGCTATCGAACCGCCAGTTGATACGAAACAATCAATTCTGTGATTCATCGACTTCCCGCACTCTAGTAAGAATTTTAGCGTCGAATACAGCGACACGCAGTAGTACCGACTTGGCGCGAAATTTCAAAATTGAAATTTAATAATTTCATTAAAATTTATATGTATCAATAATTAATATTAATTAGACTAAAAATTATACTCGAAATTTTTTGTCTTCATCAAAAATTTATTAATTATTCTTATTACGAGGTAAATTTAAATATTCATAAAATAACTTATTAGAAATGAGAGAAAAATTAAAAATCGTAAATCATAATAAAATGGTGTCTGAATATGATAGAAATATTTAAAATATTAAATAAAAAAATACCCAAGTGCTTTGTGGAAAAATCGTGTTGCTAAGCTGCAGCGCATTTCGGAATGCACTCTATAGCAAACAAGAGACAATTTATAAATTTGAATTAAATAAAAAAATGAATTAAAATAATAAAATTGAACAAAATGCACGTACGGATCTTGTATTTGTCTAAATACGCATTTTTTAATTATTAATCTCCTTACATTTGCTTTATTTATTTAAAAATTTAAAAAATTTACTCTAGTCAATGACATTCACACTCGTCAAAAAATAGACAATTGTTTTTTGTGCCTGAGATACTAAAAAAAAAAATTCATTTTTTTTATATTTATTTCTGGCCATCAGGTGGCAGGTTGAAAAACTTTAGTCCTGTCTTCTAAGTTACCATAAGTTGGTTAAAAAATAGTTACATGCGCACTCGCATGTTTTCCATGGAAACAGTGTGAAAATATGAAAACTAGCGAGGGAAATCAAGCTTTTGTATATAAAATTGCCGTCACGTGGCTCACAACAGTTTACAAGTCATTCAATTCTTTCTTCTCAAACTTACTAACGTTCACGTTGCGTTTTAAATAGTTTGTTTTCAAAACTATATCATACCGTGTTCCGGTACTTATTTACTAAACAAAATCTTGTTTATAAGTGTCAAAATTGTAAAATATTTTAAAAATGGTAACTAATAAAATTTTTATCTAATTCAAGTTTATTATCAACAAATTAAAAATTATTTATTTGATAGGTACAGCATGTCAATGATGTCGACAGACACTCAGTGCATACACTAGTATTTCGTTCATTGAAACGAACACATGATGTCTTTCTTAAAAATACAGGACTTTTGCCACCAGTTGATACCACATTGTAAGTACTTATTATTTTTTTTTTTTCTTTACAAACTCATTAATTATTATTTAATTAACTATTTAATATTTATAATTATAATTTATAATAATAAAAATACTAAATTACAGGTATAAAAAGTTGAAAAGTATCAAAGCTAGAGATACATACGGTCACATTGTTGACAAAGTTAAAAGTCAACCTATTGCACAACCAGTTCCTTCAAATAATAATGCAGAACCACCTCCACCAGGAGGTAAGTATTTAAATAAATTTTTAATACTATTTTTTTTTTCAATAATTTTGAAAAATCTTAAAATGAAAGACGCTACTCTACGCAAGCTCCGTTGTACAGAATATCAAAGTTAGTCAACGAATTAGCATCCGAGATTGACATTTTTGGTATCGGCAAATAAATTAGTCGCAAACGGCTGGATATTAGTTATATATAAGTGATATTTGTTATTTTTTGCTGCTACTTTTATTTTATGTTTTTTTTTTTTTTTTGATAACTTTTTTATCATCCCTGTGATTTTATCTATTTCTTAGATAAGTAATTTTAGTTTATCATTTATTTTTTTACCAATCGTTCCAATAATGTATAATTGCCTAGTGGTGTAATAAATTAATTAATTAAACTAAAGTTTAAATAAATTTTAAACGAAAATAATATATATTGTTTCAAATGAAACCTTTTTCAAATTCAAATTAAATGTAACTTATTCAAAAACGGTATTAAACCGAAAATATATTTTTTTAAAGTAAACCTGCGTATTTAAATTATATTTTAAACTAAATTAATTATCTACAGGGAAATCAAATTTTGAAACTGAAGTTTAATTTATTTGAGGCTTTCAATTATCATAAACGTGTCAAAATTTTATCAATTGTTAAAAAAAAAATTGGAGCATTAATTGAAAGAATGACAACGTAGTCGTAATTTGGATGAGATATAGTTTAAAATTAAAAATTACCTACAGTTAACATCAATTGAAAATTTATCAAATAAATTTCAGTAAAATCTTCATGTCAATTTTATAATTCAAATTTTCAAATTTTATAGACTAAAATTTATTCAACGAATTTCGCTTAACTCCTAATTGATAACAGCAGTAAGTTATTTTTTAAAAATTTTATATCTCGGTGAAATCGTAACAGTTTGATCTTTTTTCAATTAATGCTTTAATTTTTTGTTTATTTTAATTAATTGATAAAATTTTGATACGTTTGCGGCAATTGAAAGTCATTGGAAGTTTTTAAAGTGAAATCAGCAGACAACTGACATTTTTTTTTATTTTTAGATCAAGAAACTCAATATTACTAAAAATATATTTTTAAGAAATGAAAACAAAAGTTTTTTAAGGTTTTGGTTCACAGATTGTTAGAGCATTGTTTCAAATGATACCAATTTGTTTATAAAAACTAAACAATTGTCAAATGTCAAGTATTTTTACTATCATGCTTTTTAACTTGAACCCTGCATTAACTTCTATATGAAAGCTTAATTTAAAAGTATAAAAATGTTTCACTTTTGTAATCCGAAACCAAACCAATTAGTTTAATTTGTGCACATAAAGTATGTCTGACCGAAGTTTAAATTCTTCTAAAAAACCCGAAATAAACTCAATTTAAAATTTAAATTATACTCATTTTCAAGTATTTAAAAAATCTGCTGGAGTTATTCAATAGTTAAATTTTTGTTTTTTTTTAATTTGATTAGTTGAGGCATCCATCGAAACTCAAAATGACACGGCTTTGGTACCGGTCAGTATACCAGGAGTTACATCAGTGGTATCTACACCAAATTACACAAAAACAGTAGCAATGCCTGTTAAAAAATCACCTCTGGTATTAAAACCTAAATGGCATGCACCATGGAAACTATACCGAGTCATCAGTGGTCATCTTGGATGGGTAAGATGTTGCGCCATCGAACCAGGAAACGAAATATTTGCTACTGGCGCAGGTGATCGAATCATAAAAGTAGGTGTCATCATTTATTTGTTTTAAAAATAATTAGTCTTAATAACAAACAAATTTTTTACTTCATAGATTTGGGACCTGGCGAGTGGAAACTTGAAAATTTCATTGACTGGACACATCAGTACAGTAAGAGGTCTAGCGTTTTCCCACCGGCATCCTTACTTATTTTCATGCGGTGAAGACAAGCAAGTAAAGTGCTGGGATTTGGAGTACAACAAAGTTATCAGACACTATCACGGACATTTATCAGCAGTTTACAGCATGGCACTTCATCCGACCATTGATGTGCTGACGACAGCCGGTCGAGATTCTACTGCAAGAGTTTGGGACATGAGGACAAAAGCTAATGTCCATACTTTAGTTGGACACACCAATACAGTAGGTGCTGTCATCAGTCAAGCTGCTGAGCCTCAGATTATTACCGGCAGTCATGACGCCACAATAAGACTGTGGGATTTAGCTTCAGGAAAATCCCAAGCCACGTTAACTCATCACAAAAAAAGTGTTCGTGCACTTTGTTTGCATCCAACATAGTAAGTATTTATTTATTTCTTGATAAAAAAATTAAAAAAGGTCAGAAAAACTTTTTTTCTTACTCTTAATTTTTTTTTGCAGTTACATGTTTGCGTCCGGAGCTCCAGATAATATCAGAACCTGGAAATGTCCACAAGGTAAATTTATACAAAGTTTACCGGGACATAATGCACTCATTAATTGTTTAGCAGTTAATGCGGACGGTGTATTAGTATCAGGTGCTGATAATGGATCAATGCATTTATGGGACTTTAGAACTGGGTAACTAATAAATTTATCATTTTTTTTTTTTTTTCAATTAATGATCAGAATCCTCCTCGAAAAAATCCATGTGGAAAAGTATGGGTTTATGTAAGAATTCATAGGAATTAATATAGAAGTGTAAGGATTTATATAAGAATCCATGTAGGAAACCATGGGTATCTGGATTCCCTTATAGGAACTTAGATATATGGATTTCTCCATCAGAGATTTACATAGAAACCTGGGTTCCTATATAAGTAATTTTTATAGGATCAAGAGTATCGATTTCTTTATCTGTCGTCTATTGATACGCATATATGAATAAAAGAACAGATTAATATTCTATTGGCAGGATACTTTCTAACAAAAAATTGATTAATTGATGCTTTTTATATCAATATTTTTAAGAAGTTAATTAACTCAAGAAGTATGGTGTCACGCTTAAATAACCTGAACCAGACTAAATAAAAAATTCAAATGTTTAGTATAAAAATTCCGTACTTTATTAGCGCATACGATAACAAGCTTATGTGTTGGTTTAATTTCGAATAAACACACACACAAAAACCATGATAAAAAAGCACATGATAACAAACTTATGTGTTAACGTATATTTCGATAAACACATACAGAATAACTACGGTTATTTTGTCGTCGGTTATTTTGTCTTTGGTTGAACGATTACGCAATCCTATTGGCAGGATATTTCCTAACGAAAAACTGATTAATGATCTTTATATCAATATTTGTAATAAGTTAATTAACTCAAGAAGTATTACATCTTTATAGAAATTACAAATAATTTTATTAAAACATTAAACTAGGAATCGTATAGGAAAATTGTACTCCAGAAAAGTTTATGATGAGTTTTCCTAATTGCTAATCCATACAAAATTTATACAGAGAATCGACGTAGAAATTCATACTAGATTCTCATATGGATTTGGCATGGTGTAGATTCCTATAGGAATCTAGCCTGGATTCTCATATGGATTTTTTTAATAGAGAAATGATTAAATTTTTTATTGTGCGGATTTTTTTTATAATTAATTTTTTTTATTTACAAGCTACAATTTTCAACGTTTGTGTCCACCTGTTCAACCTGGATCTATGGATAGTGAAGCTGGTATTTTCAGTGCGACTTTCGACATGTCAGGGTCTAGATTAATCATAACTGGAGCAGACAAAACAATTAAATTATTTAAAGAGTGTGATGATGCTGTAAGTATAATTGAACTTCGACTTCATTTTCTTTGAGATCATAAGAGTTAAAGTTTGAAAAAAATTCATTTATTCGAAAACTTTGTTACATTTATTTTACAGACTGAAGAAAGCCATCCTGTCAACTGGAAACCGGAAATAATAAGAAGAAGAAAGTTTTAAAAACTGTAAAATTTAATTTTATAAAAGTACAATAAATAATAATACTCTATATATAAAATTAAATCATTTATATTTATAAATAAAATACATATAATTTCAAAATGTAAAGAAAAAAAAAAACAATATTTAAATATTTTTTTACATTCAAATTTTTCAGTTTATTTTTAAAATTTTGTCGTATAAATTAAAAAAACAATAGAAGTTAAAAAATTTTGTAGAATTTAAAACTATAAAAAATAAATAATTTTTCTTTTTAACTTAAAAAATATAATAATACTAGCAGATCCCTTGTGCTTCGCAGGCTAAAATTGTGTAGGGTAGAAGTACCGTTTTTGGCCACTTAGAAATTTAAAATAAAATAATTTGTAAAATACGCAATGGCACAATTAATTTTTTAAATGTGTCTAAAGATACTTTTATCACACTATTAAAATTAAAATTTTTTTTAATACCTTTTCATTAATTAAAATAAAGTATTAAATGTCCAAAAATGGAGCAGTAGCCACCAATGGTACTTCTACCCTATATAAAAAATTTTTCATCAAAAATATTGTCTGCATAACAATACAATTTTTCAACATTAAACTTACTATCAGACATTTAAAATGAAATTTTTTGTATTTTTAAACAAGAATTTAATTTGACGATGATAATTATTATTATTATCAGTATTTTCAGTACTGATTAAAATACTAATTAGAAAATGGAATAAAATTATATCATGCCAAAAAAAGACAGATTCATATATATTATAATCTTTTATTTAAAAAAAAAGAACAAACGATTATCGATAAAATTTGTTCAAATGAAATTTAAAAAAGTATACTTTTCATCAAAATGATAATAATATATAGCGAAAAACTTTTTTTGAAATACGCAAAATTTTGTGGTATAAATTTAATCTGAAAATATCCAATAATTTTTCGTGATACGCGTTTAAAAAGAGACCTGTTATTTTATAGATATAAATATATACAATTTAAAAATAAAATATTGAAATATCAAATAATTCCATTCATGTAAATAATATTTATTTTACAATTATAATATAAGATACTAATTACAATGTCTAAAAGTTTACAACAGATATTTAGTATAACTTCATTTAACATGAAAGATTTACATAAAAAAAATTTTTATTATTTATATATATATTTTATAGTAACAATTAAAGAGTATACATCAGTTATTAAAAAGTCAAAATTTTAATTTATCATTTTTTTATATTCATTTTGTACTTTATATAAAATATTATTCAGTTCCTAATATCATAATTGTTTATTTATAAAAAAAAAAAAAAAAGCAAAAAAAAAAAAAAGACGTTTATTTACGCGTGTTGCAATAACAATTTAGCTTCTTCAAATAAACTAGTGAAAGGTTTTAAAACTTCCGGGTCTTCATCATCATATTTATCACGTTGATTATTAAATCTATAAAGACTATCATCAGTAATAATCAAACTGCACACCGAATCATTTGTTATTTTTTCTCTAAAAAGTGCCGTGTGTATCATCGCGACATTATCAAGCAGCAATTTACTATTATCATCATCATTATATTTATTTTTAATTTTGTTAATAAATTCGTCCCCGGCATATTTAACTGATATACCAATTCGTTGGAATATAGCTTTACATTGCCATCGACATTGTGCTGAGTCTTGATTTGACATCACAGGTCTTCTCGGTTGAGTTTCTTTAACTAAACTTTCCCAATCAACACCTAGCGCATCACCTAGACCTTTACCGCTTGTTTTAATATCTTCCTCTAATTCGCCGTCAGAAATTTCTTCAAAGTCCATTGCCTCCATGTTGTCTTCATCAATTGCCGCAGTCTCTTGTTGTTCATCTTTGTCTTTTTCCTTATGTAATACACTAATAGCAGCAGCAGCAGCAGTAGCAGCAACTGCAGTAACACCTGTCGCAGTAGTAGCAGCAGTAGCAACTAAAGCAGCAGTAGACTCTTCAGCAACTCTTTCAGGCGATGCTTTAGAGGCTTGAATAATTTCATCACTAATAACCGTTGAAGTTTTATTATTACCAATGTCTTTTTCTACTTCAACAGATTTCTTATCTTCAGATTCTTCGTCTTCCATATTAAGAATATCATCAGGGTCATCACTGATATCACTCAAGTCACTTTCCGTATGCCGAGTCAATGACTCTTCTAAACACACACGTTTTATTTCAACCACAACTGGTTGTTCCAATACTTTTGGTTCTAATACTTTTTCTTTCGAAAGTGATTTTTTTTGTGAACTATCTGTTGATTTTTCACGACTTCTTCGTGGTCTACCTTCAGCCAATTCCATTAATTTTTTATTTATTGGCTCTTCTTTCATGCTACCATGAAGAGAACTTTGTTTAGATCCATGACTACCACAATCATCACCACCAGCAGCACCAACTCCACCAGCACCACGAATCTCAGGTGTATTATAAGGTCCACGTCGTTTCCCATAAATATTTTCACCAATTTCCATGTCTTTGTGACGTTCATTTCTGTACGGACCTCTTACATGAATCGATTGGTTTTCCCAGGGTTTTCTCGTTTCATTTATTTTCCAATCAGCCATAGGACTGTCGTAACGTTGAGGCCATTCTTCATCGTGTGCCTCTGAACGAGGAAGGCTCTCTCGATCCCAGTGATGATTGCGCGGTCGCCATTCTCTGTCTTCCCAATCAGCTGGCGGGTAAACACGATCCCTGCTACCGTGATCAGCAGCTTCATGATGCATGTCCCAGTTATCGTTACTGCTTTCATCTCTCACCGGACCAGGTCGTAGCTTATCGCCACTGTACATTGGATGATGATGTTCATCGAAAGGTCTTTCATTTTGAACAGGATACCTAGAAGGTCTATCATCATCACCACCACCACCACCTCCGCCACGACCACGACTCCTCCGTTCACTAAACGGACTATTAAATTTACGTGTCTCAATAGGTTTTCTACGTTCCTCTTCGTGCGGATGGTAATCGATACGTCCCGGTGGTTCATCCTGCTGATCCCAATGATCCGAAGACACTCTCGAATATCCACGATCAAAATTTCTATCCACTTCCATACTTCTACGCGGACTATCCCGTCGTTCAATTTTGACAGACGATGAAATTTCTTTCCTATCATGTTCCATTGTCGAGTGTCCTCTTTCGTATCTAGTACCACCTTGCACACGTCTATGTCTATTACCACCACCACGTTCGTAAATAGCATCACGTTCAGGTAAATGTTCACGTGACACAGATACATTTTTATCAATCGGTTTCTCCAGCGAACGTTCTCGCTGAAAACGATCAAGTCTCTCTCGATCAACATTTTTATGTACAGCCTCTTTGTCTATTGTACGTTCATATTTATTACTATCAAATCGTTGAGACGAAGATGTTTTGTTATCACGGTCTGATAATTTAATATCAGAGTTACCACGTTCACCACGACGATCTCGTGAATTATTTTTATCATCCTTCATACCATTATCTTTAATACGTTCTTTATCACGTACATAACGTGAATTTTTATCAATACCACTACTGCTACTGTTCATAGCAACAGAAGACGCAACAGTTAATTCACGTTCACGTTTTTGCGTACTGTCTTTATCACGGTCACGACGTTCACGAGCAATATTACCGCGATCAACATCATCACGATCTTTGTCACGTTGATCTGAACGTATCTGCTGAGCACGTGGGTGACGAGACTCATCGCCACCTCCACTGCGAGTAATATCTTTATCACCACGACGTTCTCGACTTTTAGGACGATTTCTACTGTCATTGCCATGATTTTTATCATCAATATCCCGTGATCCAAGCTGACTTTTTTTCTGTCCTTCATCTTGACTCAACGACAAACGTGATTTTATTTCACTCTTACGTACATCATCACGGTCTTTACTGCGCTCACGTTTATGAGCATTGTCACGATCTTTTTTTTCCAATTCACGTGACTTGTTTGTCGACGATGAAGAAGACGAAGATGTCATGATAGCAGGAGACTTTTCAACATGACGTGGTGGAGTTGCTTCGCGTTTAGATCGTGGTGGTTTGTCAGGTGTACGACTGCGTCGTGCTTTAATTGGTGTTTCTTTGGGTTGCTTAGGACGTTCTATTGGTGGCGTTCGTGAAATATGTTCTTTGTCTTTAGCCCTGACTTTGGGTCTCAATTTATCATCGACTTTCTTTTCTTCCCCTCGATTTTTATTTTTTTCCGATTGTTCTTTCGCAACTTTATCAACATTCTTAGCATTTTTCGGAGTCTCTTTGGCAGCGCTACTGCTGTCCTCAGAATCACGGCCTTTACGATAATGACGTTCATCTTTGCTGGGTTTACCTTTAGGTGATTCACTGCGATTTCTCTCCTTAGATTTAGCGGAGGTGTGAGTTGTCACAGAAACAGGAGATCGCGTTCTTGAAACCGAGTTATGTTTACGACCAGCATTTGCTGCGGTTGTTGCTTTTTTAGTTGTCTTCAATACCTCTTTCTTAGCGGGACTCTCAACTCTACGTTTCTTTTTAACCGGTAATTTATCAGTCTTACTGCTGTTGAGACGTTTTAATTTTAATTTTTTTTTACCACGATCTTTATCGTCTTCATAATCAGACGAAACGCTGTGATGACGTTTAGTTTTAGTTTTTTTCAATTTTTTATTGCGCGAATCAGATGTTGAACTTGATGATGAATCGTCACTTGATGAACTGCTGCTACTACTCGATGAACTAGAGCTACGTGAACTCGACGATGAACTCATAACTCGTTTTTTATGTTTTACTTTATCTTTGCCATGTACCTCTTTGTCTTTCTTCATTTGTAACTCCAATTCACGTTGTAGCAATTGACGTCTACGCTCCAGTACTTTCTCGTCTTCGTACTCCAAATCCGTTTGATTCCACTCTTCAATATTTAAATCTGGACTGTGTGATGTTTTCTTCACAACTTTTGATGTGATTCTTTTAAAAGGATCCTCCTTAGCCTGTTGATAATTCAAAAATTATTTATTATTTCTCAGAAAATTTTTAAATTTATCATGAGTGCAAATGTAGCAGAGATAGGACGATTTTTTTATTACACATAAAAAAATTGAATAATTTAAATAATAAAATTTAAAAAAATTCATGGATTGAATTTTGAATTTCTAAACATGAATTTTTTTATTTTATTGACATTTTAATTTATTATTTAAAAGTTGTTAACCTTTCCTAAAGTAAAAGCCCCTATTGCCGCTCACTTTTCATTAGAGTGAGATTAAATCACTCAATATAAATTAATAAATAAAATTAAAAACTATATTTTATTTTTATAGTTATTTTTTGAAGTTTCAAGTTTTAGAATAAAATTTTAGTTTTAAGAATAATCTTGATAATTAATTATTATTAATTTTTGAAATAAGGTCTTTGAGTGTACCCATAGTCGCTCACTAAAAGTTGTCATGTACCATTACTCGATCAACACATGGTCCTATAGTCGTTCAGAGACAATATCAATTAAACTATCATAAGTTTATTGATTTGGACAAATAATTTATAAATTATATTACTTTATTCTTTCATAATATTAAATTTCATGAATTTTAAAAATATATTTAATAAGATATAGTTATAACAATTATTAAAAAACTTTACGTTACTTAAATTTAATCTAAAGAACGAACGTTAAAGTAAAAAATGTCCGGCTATGCGCGATTTCGAAAACAGTCACTTAATTTAAATTTACAATTTATTATAAATTAATTTGATACATGATATTTTAATATATTTAGATTCACAAATAATTATTTATTAATAACAATTTTTTTAGTTGAAATTTTTTTTTTTTAAATTATAAGAAACGCATTAAACAGTTAAAGTAAGCGACTAATGGTACTGAGCGGGTATAGGGGCCTATTGAATAGGGGCTTTTATCTTATCATAAATTTGTCACTAAAAATGATTTTAAAATATTTACCACTACGTTAGCATTGGGATTATCCTTTTTTGCTCTTTTAGAAGGACTAATCAATGTATGAGTATTAGCATATCTGTAAAAAAAAAAATATTTAATTATAGGTAATAAGTAATTCAATTGTTTATTATTAAAAATACATACTTGCAAGTTTTTCCATAGGAACAATTGCCATTCGATGCCCAATTACGACAATAATCGGATGTAATACTTGGTGGAGTATTAATTGTCGTATTTGTTTGATTAGTTGAAGTTGTTATCGGTTTAGTTCCTAACCTTTCAAATACACTTGGTCTACGCGAATCAGTATTACATTTCGTTGGGTCGACTGTTATTTTTCTTATATTTGATTTTGACATATTATCTCACCATAAAACAATTAATTTTCGAAAATGGAAGCACATAACTGCAGTATGCAAAAATACTAAGTTTTTTTTTCGTTCGTTTTCGTTATTTATGTTATGTATATATATATAGATATATATATTATATATATACCGTTACCACTATATTGATAATTTATTTTTCTTTTCTTTTTTCAATTCAAATAATTCACACGGTTATTTCTGATAAATTTTTTTAAACGAAAATAATAAATTTATTTAAACTAAAAAAAAAAAAAATTGTGAATTAATAAATGTACTGATGTTTCATATAAAAATATACATACACTGTCTACCAAAAAGAATAAAATAGATGCTGTCTACATCACAACATATTACAAGTTCTAAAAAAATGCTCCAAGTAAAGTTACTAGAATATTCGAGTTTGCTGGGAAATTTTTAAAGGATGAAAATTCCCTGCAAGTTAAAAAATTTTGAAAATTCAAAAGTACAGACCACGTGCGCTCATGTTGTAATAAAATAAATTATTAATTTTCTTTTTTAATTAAAAATTTTGTAATCAACATCTAGAAATTTGTAGTTTTGTTTTTTTAATTTATAGTTTATTCGATGACAGTTGGCAAGTCGATTTGTCACTAGATAAACTCGCACTCTGGAGGCGATTTTCGTTTAAAAGTAAGAACAAAAAATATTACCTATTGATAAAGTAGAAATAAATTAGTAGTTGAACCTGAAGATTACTGATTTAAAAAATGAGAAATTCATTTAATAAAAGTAAATCTGAGCATTCAAAATCATTAATGAGCACTTAGACTATCTAGAGATTTTCGAGCAATTTGAAATCATTTGTCCTAGGCCAAACTCTCGCTAATTCAACTACAATTAATTAAAATAAATTAAAACCTTAATTGATAAAAGGACTATGTCGCCAAATCAAATTAAAAAAAAAAATTACTGACAGTTGTTATGAATTCCGAATTAAAAAAAATTTTTTTTGAATAAATTTTAGCGTAAAAAATTTAAAAATTCGAATTTTAAAATTGACATGAAGATTTTACTGAAATTTTTTTTTCAAATTTTTTAAACTCTCTATCGATTTCAATTGTAAGTAATTTTTTTAAATTTATATTTTAGCGCCATTGTCTTTTTTTGAATTTTCGCTTCGATTTTTTTTTAATCAATTGATAAAATTTAATATATTCATGACAATTAAAAGTAATTAAAAATTTGAAAAAAGAGGGAATCATTTTGAAAATAGCCTCAACAAAAAGTAAATACACTTTTTTTTTTAAATTGGGTTAGTAAGTTTTAGTATTTTTTAAAAACCTAGCAACAAAAAGAAATCCCTAGACCGCTCGGATGATCGCGCACTCTGGCGGAAAAAATAACAATTTTAAAAAATAAATTAATTGGCAACCGTAACACCAACGTCAGTTCGTCAGTTTCATGAGCAGTGTTCGTGAGTAAAGAACTCGGTTACTTGAGTTGATAAAAAAAAAATTATTTAGTTATACGATGTATTAATATACACCTATATTTATTTCAATATTTAATCATTCAATCATTACTAATTGATTGAATTTTTCTATAATTATAAATTCAAGTTATTCAACATAGTGGATTTGTAACGAATCATTTATTATTTAAATTTTTGTGTGATAGATAAAAGCATTTTGTTGTTCGTTTCATTTTAACTTTTTTTTTTTATCGACAAATTATTTATTTGTCACGAGATACCTCAACTACATATATACATATACATATATATAACTAGTACGCCTTACACATCAATAATAAATGATCTATTAGTAAAAAATAAAAAATTTAAAAATATACATAAAGACAATTGTGGGAATAATTTTTTTATCAAGTGCCAGTGATAAATAATCACTGCGTAAATTTTATTTGGATTTAAATTGAATGGTAAAGTTAATTAGTTTACATTTTTATTGCGTAATTATTTTTTTTTAAATATAATATAGGTTATATATATGAATTTTTAAAAATTATCCTTATGTTTATTTATCTATTAATTTATGTCATGTCATTAAATTATTAGCCTACTTTTTTACTGTTTTAAATTTAAAATAATATATATATTTTCTATAATAATTTATATTTTTTACTTGGCATCATTTCTAAAATTTCAATTTCTCTGCATTCTTCGAGCGACTTTCACAACCAAATTATTGATATTTTTTTTATATTATATATAGATATATATGTATAGATATAAAGGTATATATCTATATTATAATATAATACAGTGGATGATGATTCATAGCTTTGACTTTTTTAACATTTGTTTCAATTCCTGATCAATAATACTAGTTTTTATTAAATAACTTTTTTTTTTTTATTTAATTATTTATAATTATCACTAAGTACTAAAATGCGAGCATTTAAATTCTGTTTAGATCTTTGATATTTATGTATTTTTAAATAGCTTTATATATATGACTATATAACTATAGATCTATGTAATTTGTAAAATTAAGATGTTCAGACTATTTGCGTATGATTGTACGTAATTTAGATGATATATGTCTTACTCATTAATTTTAGAAAACAATTTATATATTAAATTATTTAGTATTAATAAAATTTTAAATAGATAATTTTTTTAAATTTAAATTTAAATAATTAATTATTCAAAACAAGTTTTTCACTTATGAATAATTTTAAAAGTATAAATGTAGCAGATAAATTTAAACTTATAAATAAATAAAAAAAATATTTTTAAAAAATGCACTTAATAATTTTTTAATTTTTTAAATGTGCATTTTTAAAAAATTTTATTTCATTAATAATTTACTCTATTTTTTAATAATTTTAAATCGTCTGATGTTTGCTACATTCATATGACAATAAAGTTAACAGACATTTAAAAGTTTTTTGATTTTTTTTAACAAAAAAATATTTTGAAACATTGCACGTATAGTTAATGAAATTTTCTAGAAAATTTTTTAGAAAAAAAAATTTTTTTTTTTTTCATCATTTCTCTGTTAAAAAAAATTCTCTCTAATTTTAAATGCTTGCTAATTTTACTATCATTACATTCACACTCATGAATAATTTTTTATTAATTAAAAGAATTCAAATTCAAATTTTAATTTGAAATTTTTCATTGAAAAAAATAGTGTTAAATTAATTGTTCATTTTTAATTTTCACAAGGAATTAAAAAAATTTTTATAATTAAATGTAAGCATTAATTAAATCTTTGAGAGTATTGTTTAAATAATGATACTATAGTTAGCTGACTTCTAATAATTTTTTAAATATTTTTTAAAATAATAAATTATAAAAAAAAAAAATACTTGAAAAAATTGCACTTATAGTTTTTTAAATTTTCTACATGTGCATATTTTTATTTTTTTTTTTCTTGTCATTGATTTGTTGAAAAAAAAATCCGAAAATTGTTAGTCTGTCAACTTCGTCATTTTTAATATGATCCTGATATTAGAGAACATTCAACAGTTTTCATATTTTTTTTCAACAAATTACAAAAAAAAATATGCACATGAATAAAATTAAAGGAACTATAAGTGCACTTTTTAAAAATATTTGTATTCTTTATAATTTACTTTTTTGAACAAATTCAAAAAATTGTTAGATGACTAACTTCAGTATCATATTTTAAATACTAATTATTTATTAATTAAAAAATTTTTCTATAAATAATTTTTTCTATAAAGTTCGATCGATTGTTTATTTATAGACGTGATAAAATAACTGTCCTCTTAAATTGTTTGCTAATAATTTATTCATTAAATTTTAATTATCCGAAGCAATTAGTAATGTTTTGATAATTTTATCAAATATTTATTGAAATTAAATGTAAATAGGTTTTTAAAAATAAATTATATTTATATTTTTTTTTCTAATGTAAAAATTATAAATATTTTTAAATTTATATAATTTTTTTTAGCACAATTAAATAAATGTGAATTAATTAAAATGATCATTCAGTTAACAGACAATTAACAAGTTTCAGATTTTTTTTTAATTAATCGTTTAAAAAAAAAAAAGCACATGGGGAGAATGAAAAAAACTATAAGTGCAATTTTTTAAAATATTTTTTTTTTATTGTTAATAGTTTTAAAAAAAATTCAAGAATTATTAATCGTCGGCTACCATCAGTATCATTAATTATATTTTTTAATTAAAATTTTTATAGTCGCATAAATAAAATAATTCAATAAAATAATTATCTTCTAATTGACGTTATCTTTAAATATTTTAACAACTCTCAGTGTTGATCTTTTCATTTAGTTAATTATTATATTGTTAATAACCATAACTATAATTATATTTAATAATAGTTTAATTACTAAACCAATAACTATCATCATTAAAACATATACGTAGATGTTATCGTCAGCGATTAAAAAACATTTAAATAATTACGGTATTAAAGATTAGTTATCTGGTATCGATAATTTTAATAATAAATGTATTTATAATTTTCTTTAGGTTTGTATCCTGTAATCACATCATGCCTCTGTTTGGAAAATCGCAAAAAAGTCCGGCTGAGGTTGTAAAAGCATTAAAGGAAGCTGTTAATGCACTTGAACGTGGTGATAAGAAGGTCGAAAAGGTATATTAGTTAATGATAATTACATGATCTATCTATTTTTGTCATATGAATAATCTGGATAATTATCAATAAGATATAATCCAATCCTTTAGTGACTCATTTATTTATTAACAAAAATTATTTCTGATGAATAAAATAACATGACAACACTGCCGTACACTGAATCAAAAAATTTATCTTTTAAATTACTAACTTTTATAAATGTTTAATGTTCAAATTTGTAAATTTTGAAAATAAAATTTAGAATTAAATTAAAATATTAAATTTGTGATCCTGAAGTCTACAGACAATTAACAATTTTCGGACTATTTTTTCAACAAATCGATTTAAAAAAAAAAAAAAAAAAAATGCACATGTAGAAAATTAAAAAATCTATAAGTGCATTTTTTTAAAATATTAAAATATTTTTTTCTATAGTTCATCGTTTTGAAAAACATTCAAAAATTATTCAAAGTCGGGTAAATTCAGTATCACGTGAAATTTAGTATTAAGATGTCCAAAAAAAATCAACTATTTTTTTTAACCAGTAAGAAACCAGTAAGAAACTGATAGCAATTTTGAAAAAAAAAATTTTTTAAATTTGAGCTCCGTATTTAAAGTTCTGGAACTTATTTTTACAGAGTTAATTTTTCTACAATAAATAAAGTAATGTGCAATTTTACAAAAAATTATTTTGACATGGTAATATCTCATGAAGTCTAACGGAAAATAATTCATGTTAAATAGACGGTAAATTGAAAAATGTGATGAGCCTAAAAAATAAATATTACGAACTCAAATTCTGAAAATTTTTTTTTTATGTACACAGTAAAAAATATTTTGTATCTGTGTTAAATACGGTCCGTGTTAAATTTTTTGTGTTGATTATTTTATGTTAAATTAACGCATTTCACTGTGTTACTTTAAAATTTTAAATCGGTCTACTGTTTAACACTTTAAAAGTGTTACTTAATTTGAAAATTTAAATCGTAAACATTTATTAAGTGTTTCTTTAAAATTAACACTAAATTTATGTTAAGAAGTCAATCGATAGTCGCGGAAGAATTATTAGAAAAATGAAAGTAAAATCGAAATTTTATAAATGTCAATTTAATTTAAAAATTTTAATTATTTTTTTAAATTTACCATTTACTAAAAGCTGGAATTTTTTCATACTAAAAAAAAAAAATTAGTTATAATTTGAATTATTTTATGCAATGTCCAAGTTATTTTTTCCCTAAATAAAAATGTTTTTGTTTTTTTAAAAGAAATTCATTGATTTACTATTTACGATTGCTATTAAATATTACGTGGCTTTTTTAAAATCTTTACTGATAAAATCATTGTTTACTATCCAAAAGTATTCATTTACTAAATATTTATGGTACAAAAATAAATGTAATAGTTAACATTTTTTTGTCGCCACTGACATTTAAAAAGTATTGAATTTACTTCTCGTATTACCCGAATTTAGTATTGAAATTCAACACAAATTGTCTGTGTTAAAAAATAACACAAATATTATGTGGACCGTTTTTAGCAAACAAATTGTTTTGATTCGAACGCAATATTCTTTACTGTATTCTGAGCAAAAAAATAATTTTTTACTAGAACAATGTTATTAATTTAATAGTTTACTTTATTGATTCATCACTAAAATATATGTTTGTAAATATTATTTGTTATTTTTATTTTAAAAAATTTCTTTGTTTACGTGAATCGAATATGAGTACCCTCACTTTTCTAACAAAAAATCAATTTTTTTTAAATATATTATTTAAGGACATTCTCAGACAATGTCCCTCACTTTTTAAAAATTTTCATAAACGTGTGAAAACTTTATTAATTAATTCAAAAAAAAAAAAAAAAAAAAAAAAAAAAATACCTTAATTAAAAAAGAACAATTTCACCGAGATATAAAATTGAAAAAAAAATTACTTATAGTCGTTATCAATTAGGAGTTGAACGAAATTTGTTGAATAAATTTTAGTCTACAAAATTTGAAAATTTGAATAATAAAATTGACAATTTTTTTTTAAATTAATTAATAAAATATTGATACGCTTATGCCGGAGTTATATAAAAAATTAAAGAATTAAAATAATAAAGTTAAAAAAAAAATGCACATACTGAATTTTGAATTGTCTCAACATGCATTTTTTTATTTTTATTTTATAAGCATTTTAATTTTTTATTTCCAAATTTTTAAAATTGTCAGATGACCGGTAACTTCAATATCATAAAACTTATATATTCTTTAATAATCAATTTTTTGTTTCAATGTACTTTAAGATGAAAAAAAAATAAAGGATTTTTTTTCTCACACGCCAACAAATATTCAAATTTCCCTGATATAATTGTTGATAAATAAATCCTACTAAAAAATTTGAATATTATATATTTTAATAAATTAATAAATAAAAATAATAATTTACAGGCTCAAGAAGATGTAAGCAAAAATCTTGTACACATAAAAAACATGCTTTATGGTACTGCTGAAACAGAACCACAAGCTGATATTGTTGTGGCACAACTTGCACAAGAACTGTATAATAGTAATTTATTACTATTACTTGTACAAAATTTAAGTCGCATTGATTTTGAGGTAATTATTTAAACTATATTTAAAATATTATAGCCCTTATATATATATATATATATATATATATATATATATATATATATATATATATATATATATATATATATATATATATATATATATATATATATATATATATATATATATATATATATATATATATATATATATATATATATATATATATATGTAAAAAAATTTAACAATTACCGTCAGTATAAATTAATTTCTATCCGTGATAATTAAATTGGACGTAGTCTAGACCGTAAATTCTGAGGTTTCCCGACTTAACTCTAAAATTCTTTTTTATTGACTGCCGCTAAATCTGGCGCCATATTAATTTAAATTAACTTAATAACTCGGTACTTAGTAATTAATTAATCAATGTAAAAAATTAGTATTCAATCTCTGAAACCGTAACTTTATATTTTGGCACGACTCCATTTAAATTTTCCAACAAACAATATCTAATTGTTATTTAATTTAAATAAATTATTCGTTTGAATTTAAATTAAAGTGCATCACAATTATTTATTTATTGATTAATCTATTAATTAAATGTTTTCCTAGGGTAAAAAAGATGTTGCTCAAGTTTTCAATAATATTTTACGAAGACAGATTGGCACCAGATCACCAACAGTAGAATACATTTGTACAAAACCTGAGATATTGTTTACACTTATGTCTGGGTAAATAAAAATTTATTTAATTATTTTACTTCTTAAATTTTGGCTTGGAAATGAAAATTTAAATTAGCAATTAAATTATTCAAAAAATAACATAACAATATTTTTTTTGTAGATATGAGCATCAAGACATAGCATTAAACTGTGGAACAATGTTAAGAGAATGTGCAAGATATGAAGCACTGGCTAAAATAATGATTTATTCCGATGATTTTTACAATTTTTTTAGATATGTCGAAGTATCTACATTCGATATTGCATCAGATGCCTTTTCTACTTTTAAGGTAATTTTTATTTTTAAGAATATTTCTGCTGCAATGGATATCATCCCGTAACTTTAAGAAAATTTTGTGATAATATTGAAAATACTTTAAATTTTAATTAAGTTCGATTTTTCCAACACAATTTTTACCGCGAAATCCAAATGTTTTAAAATCAGTTTCACATTTGTTACAAAATATTTTATTTTATCGAGTAAGGAAAGCCCCTATACTTGCTCAGTACCATTAGTCGCTTACTTTAACTATTTAATGCGTTTTTTTATAATTTTTATAAAAAAAATTGCAACTAAAAAAATTGTTATTGATAAATAATTATTTGTGAATCTAAATATATTAAAATATCATGTATCAAATTATTTTATAATAGATTATAAATTTAAATTAAGTAACTGTTTTCCAAATCGCGCATAGCCAGGCATTTTTTACTTTAACGTTCGTTCGTTAGATTAAATTTAAGTAACGTCAAATTTTTTAATAATTGTTATAACTATATCTTATTAAATATATTTTTAAAATTCATGAAATTTAATATTATGAAAGAATAAAGTAATATAATTTATAAATTATTTGTCCAAATCAATAAACTTATGATAGTTTAATTGATATTGTCTTTGTGCGACTATAGGGCCATGTGTTGATCGAGTAATGGTACATGACAACTTTTAGTGAGCGACATAGGTACACTCAAGGACCTTATTTCAAAAATTAATAATAATTAATTATCAAGATTATTTTAAAATTCAAAATTTTATTCTAATACTTAAAGCTACAAAAAATAACTATAAAAAAAATATAGTTTTTAATTTTATTTATTAATTTATATTGAGTGATTTAATCTCACTCCAATGAAAAGTGAGCGGGAATAGGGTCTTTTACCTTAGTGTCGAAAAATATCGGCTCAAAAATTGTCATCACGATAATGCCCACAATTATTTACGACTTTTGATTAAATTTTAAAGACAAGAAAAATCGGTTGATTTTTTAAAAAGTCAACATTTGAAATTTTTTTTAGTTTCATAGAAATTTAATTTAATTTAAAAATTATTATTAAACGAAAACTAATAGTTGATTTCTGTTAACTTAATCTTAAACGTCTGACAATTTGCTTTCTTTATTTTTTAAAACTTTTAGTAACTTTGAAAATTTAATAAAACATCAAAACTTTTTTGCGGCATTAACTTGAAACAACTTCTAGATGACATGGCATAACTAAACTTACAAAATATATATTGTAGTTGATAAAATAAGATACAATATAGCTTACTCAATTGTAACTTGATAAATCTTGAGTTATTTATAAAATATTAAAAATACCGGCATGATTTTTGTGAAACCTCAGTTATGTCTAGAAGATGAATCCAAAATAATTTAAATTATTTATATTTCAATTCAATGACTAAAATAAGTTTATTTTTTAAAAATCTATTTACTAACCAAATCATTCTTTTCCTTCTAAACAGGAATTGTTAACGAGGCACAAAATATTAAGTGCTGAATTTTTAGAAGCCAATTATGACAAAGTTTTTTCACATTATCAGAGGCTATTGAATTCCGAAAATTACGTAACTCGTCGACAGAGTTTGAAATTACTTGGAGAATTATTATTGGACAGACACAATTTTACTGTAATTATTAATAACAATAACAAATAATAACAATAATAACAGTGTGGCCTAAGTTTTAAGGACAGACATTTATAATTTAAATTATTTCTTAGGTCATGACTCAATATATATCGAATCCAGATAATTTAAAGCTCATGATGAACATGTTGAAAGAAAAATCACGCAATATACAATTTGAGGCCTTCCATGTATTCAAGGTAAGTTTGAATTTTAAAATTATATTTTTTTAATAATAAATAGTTTACAGAAAATGTTTGGACAAGTTTTTTATTTAAAATGGTGAACACAGATTTTTGAATGTGAAATTCCCCGACTTGTCCAGGTATTCCAGTAAAATAATTAAAAAGTTCCCTAACTATATGTAGTAATATTAAATTATTGGAAATATTTATTTAATTTAAAATAAAATGGCATAAGTCAGTTCAATAAATAATCAATCATTGTCGCAAAATGAAGCTTTATTTTATTATTTGTCAATGTTCATAGATTTCTTTCATTTATTAAATGAATAATTTTTTATTCTTTATTTTAAATCTATGTTTTTATATAACTTGACTAACAATTTATTTTAAATAAATTGACTAACAATTTGAAAAGTTACAAATAATTCGAAAAGTTTCGAATAATTTGGTTAAAAATAAATTGTTATTAAATAAAAAAATTTCTGTCCAAAAAATTCCCTGTAAACTATTATTAATTTATGAAAAAGGGCATGAATCGATATAATAATTTTTTTTCCATCATTAATAAATGTTTAAATTATAAAAATAAATTTCTGTAGGTATTTGTTGCTAATCCAAATAAACCGAAGCCAATATTGGATATTTTACTACGTAATCAAGAGAAATTAATTGAATTTTTAACGCGCTTCCACACCGATCGATCCGAGGATGAACAATTTAATGACGAAAAAGCATATTTGATTAAGCAGATTAAAGAGTTAAAGTCTGTACATGAAAATTAATACATTTCATTTATTTGTTCTTATTAAATATTATTAATTTTATTATTATTATTATTATTATTATTATTATTATTATTATTATTTTATTATTATTATTATTATTAATCATTTTTTCCCAACTAGTTATGTAAATAAATAAAAAAAAAAAAAAAAAACATTTACATTCACTATTATTTGTACAATACAGACTTGAAATAACGTCAATACTCCAAATTAATTACAGTAATAAAAATTAAAATAATTAAAAAATAAAAAATGAATTTCAATTAAATTGAATAGCCCAGTAAGGCAGCTACAAAACTCGAAACAAAATAATATTAAAATCTTGTGCCTATTCATATCTAAAATTTTTTTTTCTCAATAATAATAATAATTAATTAATAAATAAATAAATAAATATAATTACAACAAACATTTTAGCAATTACATACTATAATCATGGACTGTTGTATTTTGTGATACAAAAAAATATAAAATGAATTAAAAGTCGCTAACTTTAAAGCATTTTAAAGGTCGATATAAATAATATTATCACTACAGACCGCAATTAATTTTTTATCTAGAATATTTAGCAGTTGACTGCTTATATAAAAAATAAAATTAAAAAAAATAAATATATGAAACGTAAATACTACAGCATTAAGTGATAAAAATTTTAGCTGTAGTTTGCTATGATAGGATAATTATTTTTATTATTCTTTAATTCTTTATTTTATTTTATTTTACTTTTCTCTTTTTACGTTTATTAATTATCAATTACTTTTTATTTAATTATATCAACACAATGCTGAATTAAAGTGTATCACTTATTATTTTATTATTATAATATCAGCGAGCGTCTATGCTTCATTTTATGCTAAATAAATTATATTAAATAAATAAATAAAAAACAAATTATTGTAATCCCTGTAATAGGATTGACTGTTAAATGACGGAAAAGTAATTAATGTAACGCCAAAATAATTGTTTCTTATTGTATTTATTGCAATAAAAGTATTATAAAAAAATGAAACAAGAAATCTTATTAAAATACAAACTTTCCTTCAAGCATTCAAATATTTTAGTATTATAAAGTATTAAAAACAAAAAAATTATATACAGCTTTTGTTAATTATCTAAAAAAATATATTTATATATGTATTTATAGATATGTATCATAAAATATGATTAATTAAATTGTGATATTTAATATTTCAACTAAAGTCGACAGTGCATGGGATACAGTAGTAAAATATCTTGGTCTCCGTGTTCTCAAACCCCAGTCTGGCTTCTCATTAGGTAATATGGTATGTTGCAACGAAAAATTTCGCGTTTTATTTAAATTAACTTTATCTTTTTTTAAATTTGTTTCAGCAGTTGATCTTATCAGCCATTTGATACGAGGAGACTCTTTAACTTGATCAGCAAATTCATTATCACGAATGAGTAACCATAGTAGCGTAGCAAGATGTAAAAATAAATCAACATTTGACTTAATCATAGCGTTCATTAGTCGTGCTATTGTTTCTGTTTCATCAATATTGCGTACGTAGACCGATAATTGAGGCAATTTAATGATTGTAATAAGTATACTTGTACAGCGTAAGCAAACTTCCACCCAAGGTAATGAGCGATTTGAATTACCTAGGATATCATAGATAGTGTCGATTAAATTTAACTCACAAAATAATTTACAACCTTTTGGTGACAAACGGGTTAACGTATCGATACAAGCGAGACACATTGACAGTTGCCCGATATTTTTGATATTTTGCAGGGTACTCATGGCATCTTGAAGACGATTTTCGACAGTTTGAGATGGTACTGCTGCTTGCGATGCCTGTTTAGCCCGTTCTCGAACTTTTCTTATCTCTTCCGACTGATGTTTCCTGACAATAAACCCGCGATAAGTTGATTGGATAATTGTAGCTGCTAAAATTAATTTACGTTGTCTCGCAAAGTTTTCGACATTTTTACGCGACTGCAATTTAGACCGCCAACGATTTTGTACAAAAATAACAGCTGATTTTAATTTTATAAAATTACGACGTATTTTCTGACAGTTGCGTATTGAGCGATAACGTCTTTGAATAAATAGAGCGGCGGTACGTAGAGCCAAGAAATTATTTCTGATATTACGATAAATTATTAACTGTCTCCATGCGAGTTGAATTTTTATCACCGCGTTCTTTTTTATTAAATATTTACGGCGGGTAATAATCATTCTCCATTTTGATTGGAGACATATTGCGGCACTGCGGTAACGTAAATACTGATGACGAGTTTTTTTCATTAATTTATTTGCTCGCCAAAGAGACTGGAGTTTAATGACAGACTCACGTGTCTCTAGATAACGTTTTCTAATTTCCCGGGCAACTTTACGGGCACGATAACGCTGTTGGATCATTATAGTTGTTTTCCTCATTAATTTATATTCCTGATTCAACTTAATTGACAATTTACGCGCACGCCATTGGCTCTGTAAAATAATTGCTGCAGTACGAAGCTGCTGGAAGTCTTGTGACAGTTTAAACATTTTCCAATTCTTCTGTATAATTATTGCCGATTTTTTCCAAGCTACGTACTGCAGTTTAACTGCACGTCCGACTTTTAAAGCTCGATATTTACGTTGAATTACAACAGCAGCTGACCGTTGTTTGACATAAAGATGACGAGTTTTTGAACCAATCACTCGTGCTCTCCAGTGAGCTTGCAATATAACAGCAGCTTTACGTCGCTGCTGATAATTCCTGTAATCTCTTATCATCCTAAAACTTTTCTGAATAATTACTGCAGCTTTTTTATAACCTTGATACTGCATTTTAATTACCCTAGCTATTTTTATTGCCCGATATCTTCTTTGAATAATTATCGCTGCTGATCGCTGCTTGACATAAGAACCGCGAGTTTTCAAACCGATAACTCGAGCCCGCCACTGAGTTTGTAATGTGACAGCTGCTTTGCGTCGTCGCTGGTATTCTCGACAAGTTTTTATCATTCTCCAATTTTTCTGTATTACAACAGCGGCTTTTTTGTAGACAACGTACTGAGTTTTAATCACCCGGGCAATTTGAATTCCGCGGTACTTGCGTTGGATGACAATTGCAGCTGATCGCTGTTTAATGTAAAAATTGCGAGTATGTAAACCAACAACTCGCGCTCGCCAGTGACTTTGAATGACAATCGTCGCTTTACGTCGTCGCTGAAACTCTCTTGTAGCTTTTATCATTCTCCAATTTTTTTGAATAATTATCACTGATTTTTTATAAATTTCGTATTGCATTCTAACAGCCTGAGCAATTTTAATTGCACGATATTTTTGCTGGACAAAAATGGCAACTTGTCGCTGTTTGATAAAAGACGCGCGTATTTTAAACCCAATGACTTTAGCTCTCCATCTACTTTGAATAGTCACAGCAGCTTTATGTTCTTTCAAAGCATTTAAATAATTACGCCTCGCTGAAATCATTCTCCAGAAAGCCTGAAGCTTGATGACATTGACTCTCATCTCCAAATATTTCAGTCTCAAAGATTTGCCAACTACTTTAGCCCGCCAATGATTTTGTATCATAATCGCCGCTCTGCGGTCCGCTAAATATTTATCCCGACATTCTCTGGTAGTTTTCAAACAACGCCACCAATTTTGAATAAATATCGCGGCTTTTTTCTTTTCCGTATACTCGTGTCTTACATTCCTCGAGTGCTTGGCATTGCAGTACCACTTTTCAATTTTAATCGTCGCCTCTTTCAAACGCAAATAATTTCTTCTCTCTTTCTTCATCTTCCAATTTTTCTGTACCAATATCGCAGATCTTTTTATCTCCACAAATTTACTCCTCATATCACGAGTTATCAAAATACTTCTCCACCATCGCTGACAAATAATAGCGCTCTTACGTTGCAATTTATACTGACGGGCAACTTTGATCATTCGCCACCACGGCTGAATAATTGCCGCCGCTTTACGATAAGATTTAAATTTTGAAACGTAATCTTTTGTTTCGCGGTATTTTTTCCAAGCTCTTTGAATTTTAATTACACTCATTTTAATATTCAAAAATTCATTACGTCGATGATCTCTCAATTTACAACCAACCCACCAAGACTTGATAACTCTTACAGCATCTCTTTTAACCAAATAATCATTTCTGATTCGCTTACCAACTAAATAACATCTCCACGATGACTGAATTTTGACAGCAGCTGCAATAATTTTAAAATAATCCGCCCGCTGTTCAATCATCAATTTCCGCGCTCGCCATTTAGTTTGCAGTAGAACAGTAGCAGCTTTCAATTCTTTGTAATAATTATGAGTTGAATACTTTAATAAGCTTGCTCTCCACCACTGCTGTATAATTATCGCAGCTTGTTTAATTATAAGATAATTATTCCTTTCTCTTCTCATGATAACCACAGCACGCCATTGATTCTGTAAAATAATAACAGCTTGACGTTTACGCTGAAGGTCTTGTAAGTAAGGACGACTAGTACGTATTCTTCTAAACCATCTCTGTATACAAATAGCTGCGGCTTTCTTATCCATAAAACTACGACGATCTTTAAGCATTTGTTTTTTACGCAACCAACATTGCTGTATAAATCGAGTTGATTTGTCTAATTTCACAAGGAAAATATCACGTTCTTCACGCAATTTTTTATATAATTTTCTAGCACAATAACATTTCCATGTACGTTGGATTACAGAGGCAGCATTATTTTTTCTATTTGATAAATAATTTCTAATACGAATGAACCATAGCTTTGATCTCCACCATTTTTGTAACGTAATCGAGCTTTTTTCAAATCTTGGCGCTTGAAATTTGTATATTATCTGCCACAAAAGTGACAAAGTTTTTTCTCTATGACCATCAGCAATACTTTTGGCATCAATGTCACCAGCAATTGAGTAACCAGACTCTGCAAGAGCTGTCAGAGCTAATTCAACATTGAATACTTTTTGTAAACGAGATATTGCTGGTACACGACAACGTCCTGTCAATGTCTTGTCATTTTTAATCAACTCCATGACACGACACAGTCGTACACCGTCACGTAAATCAACAGCGATATTATTCACAGCATAATCATACTCGTCAATATAATTTTGCTTATGCGACACAGTGTAACCATGATTACGAAGTATTTTAGTAATATCGCCGACTCCGCTCAATAAATGACGTGAAAACGTCAGTAATATTTCACGGCTATCTTTGTAATTAGCTTTCTTGAGAAACAAACATGGATCATGAGCAATCAATTTGTTTCTCTTGACGTAATCCAAAAAATAAACCAGGAAGAGAAATTTTTTGAGTATAAATTTGTTCATGTGCTCGCGAAATTCTGGTGTACGCAATGTCGTGACATTGTGGACTGAATAAGTTTGTACTAAGAATGGATCAGAAAAAAATCTTGACATGATGAATTTAGTCAGGCCAATAATGTCATTATTTGAGTGTAAATTAATGCGTTCATTATAAATAACTTCCAAGCCAATTCTTAGCCACAGTGGATTGTAACTTAAAAATAATTGCAATATTTCTTTTTGCAATCCAATATCGCGGTGCAAATCGCGATCTTGTCGTATGACAAACAGACCTTTATTTATACAAGCGGTTACTTGAGTTAAGACAGTTGTCACTTCTTCCTTCGTAAGCATCGCAGCAGCGGCTTTACGCAAAGTATTGAGACGTGTGTTTGTATGGTACCTTGCTGATACTTGTTCCTTTGTTTCAGCCAACACGTTGCCTTTTGTGCGACAAGACTGCCAAATTTTACCGATATCTATCGGCACTTGCTCAACATCTGTATCAAGCTGCTCTGGAGGTGTCAGTAATTTGTTCAACCATTTAGTATATTCTTCCTCTTGATTTACTAAAAAGTTTTCATCATAATGAAGACTGTACGCGAGAAATGGATCGCCTTTCATTGATACAAACGGATTTGTTACTTGAGAAATAATGTTATCTGTACTATATAATTTATCTTTATCTCTAATTACTTTGATCGATTTACTTGTGCTGGTAACATTAGACACTGGTTTTAATCCTGATAACGATAATTTAGACATACGTACACCTGGAATTATTAAATTACCTTTTCTGACATTTGATTGTACCTTTTTCTTGTTCAAAATACTATTTTGTACAACTGTTTTGTCCTTCATTATTTTATTGTGTTTTATAGGCGAAGGTTTTTTAGCTGTCTCTATACGACGCAATCTTTTGGGCGGAGATATTTCAATACATCGGGCTTCAACTTGATCTTCTACATTCGAAGATTCATTAAATATTTTATTGACAGGTTTGGTTACTTTGTAAGTTTGAGTCCTGCGTGCATATGATTCTTCACTTATCATTTCAAGATTACATCTACTGCGACTAAATGATGATAAATTATTATTAAATGATGCATGATCCTGATTGCCTGTTGCCCATAGATCAGCTTCCAGTACTTGTTTGGCGCTAGCGTTATCTCCATTACGAATACTCTGTGATAAACTTAGTCTCGACTGATCAAAAGACACCGGTGATGATCGCGAATTTTCTTTCAGTTCACCGGAAGTGATCGTTGATGACAAATTTTTCGAAATAATCATTTTATCATTATTTTTAAAGTCATTTAAATAAGAAATTGTGGTGGATAATTCAAAGCTGATTGGAGATTTTCTTAATTGTTCATTTGATGTCTGTACAATTTGCTGGTGATGCTGCTGCTGTTGTTGCTGAGAAATCTTTGAAGTTTGATCGTTACCGCCAGGAGATGGTAATAATTCATAAGTACTATTTAATTTAAAAGAACCAAATGGACTTTTTTCATTGATACTAAAAGTATCATTTGATTGTATTGAAAAATATTCACTACTAGACGTACTTTTGCATTCAGTAGACCAGGCACCAGGTGATTTTACTGTTTTCAATGGAGTTGTAAAATTAATATTGTTTATTATTGCTGAAAAATTATGCGGATCTTCTTTAGATAAAATTTGCGGTGGTGATAATGAATCATTAAATATTTCTTCTTCTTGTTTCTCTTGATTATTTTTTTCTTCATCAATAATAATCATACGCTCAGTAAATTTTGGCTGGGTTAAATATGTCTCACGTCTTAGCTGCTGTCTATCGTCTATGGGCGAACTGATACGGGAATCACGCGGAGAGAAATCTACCTCTGATGGTTCAAATACTTGAATATCTGGCAATGCACTGTAAGAACGTAAGCCTACGGCAACTATTTTTTCATCATCTAATTTTATTTCCGGTATTTGAGTACGCGATGAAGTTTGTCCTTTCAGTGGAGTCAATTGAAAGTCACTGAAATCTAGTTTCATTAAAACATTACTTCGTACTGTTGGTTTTTGTTGTTTGTTACGTAAATTATTATCCGGTGTTTGATGGACATCATTGATAATATTAGTAACGTTTTCTTTATCAGCACGTTTTACCTGTGTTACTGCCCCGGGTACCGATTTCTTAACTACTGGCACGGGATTTATTGACATGGAGCTCATGGGAAATTTATTTGATTGGTTTCCATATCTCGAATCATTATTAACATTTGATTGTGTTAAAATTTTAGATTTACCTTTCGCTAATCCCTTCTTATTGTCGATTGACGTTGTTATTAGAGTTACGTCGTATTTAATTCGTCTATTATCAGTAAATTGCAAAATATCTCTCCAAGTTCCAGCTTCTTGCGGTGTCCATGACAAGGTAACTTGCTCTTCACTTTCACTGTTGATCTTAAATTCATTCGATTCCAAAATTATTAAACGTTCTGCAGGTGGTAGTTTACTTGTCTTCAACTATAAATAAACAGAAGAAATAAATAAATCATTAATAATTCAATTTTTTTATGTACTTGTACACAGAAAAAAATAAAATACACGAAGTTGTGTTTGAAATTATAACCCGGAACCTGGGTATCAATATAAGGAACGAACATTCCGGAAAATAAATTTTATAATACGTCATAAATTTTTAATGTTTAAGTAACGACTTTAAAGTTAAAATATCAATTTTTTCTGCATAGACAATAATTTTCAATATTTATCCTGTAATTTTTTAAGTTTTAATTATAAATTAAGGAATTACTATTTAGAATGATAGTATTTACTGATGACTTTATCATTGAATTACTTGTTGTTTTTAAATTTATAGTTTATTTTTTTCCGTATACAGAATTTGCGGGTACATGATACGGGAATTTTTGGCGGGGATATAGGAACCGAATTTGAAACTAGGGAAGTGAAATAATTCCAACTAAAAAACAGACGTATCTGTGAAATAACGTCTAGGGCCAATTTTTCAAACCAGGGTTATTTTTATCTGGGCTGAAATTAATATTGATGGTATACATATTAGAGTTATCTATAAAAATAAAATTTTCTCAGACGGCCCATAAAAAACTTCTTTTTAGTAAAAAAAATGCCTGAAGAATTTGATTTTTTCTTTATAAGTAAAAATTAACTTTGCTCGTCCTGAGGCACGTATTCTTTTTACTTATAAAGAAAAAATCAAATTCTCCAGGTATTTTTTTACTAAAAAGAAGCTTTTTATGGGCCGTCTGAAAAAATTTAATTGTTAACGATCTCTTTATTAGATACATTGACAATATTAATTTAAACCTAGATAAAAATAAACCCGGTTTAAAAAACCGGCCCCTAGTCGCTTATTGTTTGTTGTCTTTCTGTTGAATGCATTATTTAGAAATGAATGTGAATGTAGCAGACATCAGACAAATTTAAAATTATAAATAAATAGAGTAAATAATTAAAAAAATAATATTTTTAAAAATTACGCATTTGAAAAATTTAAAAATTAATAAGTGCATTTTTTAAAAATATTATTTTTTAGATTATTTACTCTACTTATTAATAATTTAAAATTTGTCTGATGTCTGCTACCCAGGTAGCACACTTGCCTTTGTGACATCTATAAGATATCAGATTTTAGGCTACTTTTTCACTTGTCTATAAGACACCAATATGTTGACAAAACGATCAGAAATTTATGTCACCGAAAAAATACCTACTTAAAATACTTAATACAAGTGACGACAAAAAGTAAATTACAAATAGTGGTAAAATAAGTCATCTTAACGACTTTTCAATTGGCATGAGACAGGAAAAACAACACGAATTTTCTCTGTCTTCGGAACCAACATTTGCATGTCATATTCATACCAAAAAAGATGACTTTGAGACAAAAAAAAATTTATCTTTTCCTTTTAAAAGACATCTTAAAGTTGACTCTGTGCTACATGGGTACATTCACTCCCATTATTTAGAATTATTTTTTTTTAGAATACGTTATAGTGTAATAAAAAAAAACAAATGAAGATCTTACGGTTAACTGCTTGTTAGATGGATTTTTAATGATGAGTTTCGCCGAAGTAAATGTGTTGATGGTTGTTTTTAAATTAATATGCACTTGAGTTTGAAAAGGTGCCAATACAAGTACTGGCGGTGGTTCTTCAATTTTTTCTTTAGCTGCTGGCAGTTCTTTCGCCTTGGGAGTTATGTTAACCTATGAAATTTATTTATTTTTTAAATTATTTAATTTAAATAATTCAATAATTGAAAACTCATACAAATTATAAATTATTATCAAGAAACACTTATAATTAATTATTTAAATTCATTACTTAAAATAAATTAGTTGACATGGTTATATTTTATGTTTGTAAACTTACTTGGAAATACATTTTATCAGTAGGTAATTACTGGTGATTATTATTCAATCATCGGAATAGTTATTATTTTGGTAAATGATTTAAATAAAAGTAATAATTATTTTTAAAAATGAATGTTAAGTAAATACGCGGGAATAAATTAACACTGTCACTAGTCAATATGCCGCCATGCAATCTCGTTTTAATATCCAACGGTTTTTTTAACAACTAAATTCAAATTTATCAGTTATGGATGTTAGTACCTGTTTACAATATAAGTGTGAATGTAGCAGACATCAGACAAATTTAAAATTATAAACAAGTAGAGTAAATACTTAAAAAAAAAATATTTATAAAAAATGCACTTATTAATTTCAATGTTTTTTAAATTTGCATTTTTTTAAATTTTATTTTATTTATTGTTAACTTTGTTTATTAATAATTTTAAATTTGTCTGATGTCTGCTACATTCACACTCATGTTTACAAACACTAAAAATATAAAAGTTTCAATGAGCATTAAATGTTCCTATATAATTTGCGCCATTTTTTCTAGATTGAAATTTACCAATCCCGTTTTTTAAAATAAAAAAGCCGCGAAAATTAAAATCTTACAAATTAAAATGTATATTTCATTTTTTTTTTTGAATAATTAAAATGATCCAGAAATTACCGGAAGGTTGAAAATGTTCGAATTTTTTGCAACAAATAAATTTTAAAAAAACTAAAAATATGCACATGTAAAAAATTTAAAAAACTATAAGTGCAAATTTTTAGAACACTTTTTTTTTATAATTTATCATTCAAAAAAAAATCAAAAAATGATTAAAGGTCGGCTAACTGCAGTATCATTAATTATAATTATTAAATTATGTTCAAAATTAATTCATTTATATACTTGTATGTATAAAGTATAAAATTAATTTAAATTTTAAAATTTTCAAATAAACTATTAATATTTTCATCTGGCTCAATTTTTGAATTAATATATAAATAAAAAAAATTTTATATAAATTAACAAAATTAAATAGATCTATAATGTTAAATATATGAAATAAAAATAATTTATATAAATTAATTGTTAGTTTAATTAATAAATGTGTAAATTGACAAAAATTAAATTTTGATTTATTTATTTAAATTTTGAACTCCAAAATATATATATTTTTTTTAATAATAATGAGATAAACAATAATATAACAATTTTTTGTTTTGTAATAATTGAAAGTTATGATAAAACCTCAAAATTATATGTTGCAATAATAAGATATGTTGACTATGTATACGAATTATTTCAGTATGTCTTCATTCCTAATTACTTTTGTAAATCTTTAAAGACTTGTAAAAAGTAACTCAATTTCTTTTTTTTATTTTTCTAACAAAAAACGTACCTACTATTTAAATAATTAACAAAATTATATTATTGACTATTGTGTTCTGACGTACATCAGTAAATAATAATATATTTACGTGTAGACTGTAAAAAATTTGCGGAGTGAACCTGGATTAAATCCGGAGTGAATGTCAAGCAAATGACTTTTTTATTTAATCTCGGAGTTAAATTCATTCCGAAGAGTAGTTTATTTCACTATTGAAACTCTGGTACGGAGTGAAATTCACTCCTGAAAAAAGATTATTTTAGTATTAAAACTCTGAATCAGATTGAATGCGGATTTAAAATTTTAAATAAAATCCAGATTTTTAGATTTGAAATAACAATTTAATGGTACTTTTAATATATATGTAAATTTTAATTACCGTAAAGTTAACAGATAAATGAAAATTTTATTTTTAAACAGATAAATTTAAAATTAATAGAAAAAATTTAAAAAAAATGCATATGATCGTTTAGAAATTTGGTGATTTACAATCATATTAAAAACCGGTTCAAGGAAATAAAAAAATCATCAAGTTATAAATCAAGTCATCTTCGTTGGAATTAAATCGGGATTCAAGAATAGAAGACAAGTAATATTGATACTGAAACAAACTACAATCTAACGAACTGACATCAATATGTCAAATCAAATTTGACATTCGACGGATCAGTTTTAAAAATTTTTGAATTGTTAGGGATAAATTGACTTTAAATTAATTATTAATTTTAATTCATGAAGAAAATTGAAAGGAGGCAGAGTAAATTTAATTTTCCGTTGATTTTACTTTCATTTTAAGAGTCGCTTTCATAACTTGTAACTAATTATTTATTTGTATTGCTGTAGTGTATTTATTGTAGATTATTTTTTTCATTAAATTTACTTTGTGGAATTTTTTACAGCTACCAAAATACTGTAGCAATAAATACTTAAATAATTGGCAAGTTGATAAAAGTATTTATATTTACTTTAAATTTGACGTTTACTTGAATTCCGAACTATTTTCACTTCATGTGCCAAAAAAATAATCCTCATAAATTATGAGCTCGTAATTTAAAGATTTATAGTCATCCTACTTTTAGGATCGGATGATTTAATTTAATAATAAAAAACAACCGTATAAGTTTTTGGTGGGTATTCTAAAAATAGTTATAGCTCAAATCGACCGTTTAAAAGTTATATGACTGAAAAATTTGCTTTATATGCGTATAAGCTATGCGCAATTATATATATGAACATTTGACAGATAATTTTTATAAAACAAAAAAAGCTAGGGATGTTTGTATAGATATTTGTTTAAAAGACAAGCGTTAAAAGTTCTATTTAAAGATGAGGAAACAAAAAGTTAATATTTAAATAAATAAATTGAAAATTTGGAATGGTTGTAATTTATGAATTAAAATTTTTAAAGTAATTTTATATGAGACCTTTAGTGTAAATTAAAAGTTTTTATATTTTATATAATTAATTATAAAAATATTAATATTAAAAATAATTGATATGCAGTTTTGTTCTTTCATTTTCTTAAAATATACTTTAGAAAGTCCGACGGAAGGTTTTTCTACAGCTTCCGTAAAACAAAAAGGTACGAGATATTTTTAAATCTTCAATTTCTACAGGAATTGTTTACTGTAAATAAAATCATTTGAATTTATTATAAAAATTATCCTTCGATGTTCACATAATTATTTAAATGAATAATGTATACTTACTTAATGATAAAAAATAAAATATAGCCGATTTTAATTGATACTAGAAGGAAGTGGGACCAAAAATATTGAACTTCTATTACCCTGATTAAACAAAACGATTTGTGACAATTAAAAACGATTAAAAATTAAATCATTATTAATCGTCATAATCGTCATGGATTTTCAGATTTAATCGTCCCAAATCGTCAAAAGACGATTTATTGTTTTACGATTAACAACGATTAAAATTTTAAATCGTCATGAATCATCTTTAATCTTCATTCGAAAAATTTAATCGTTTTTAATCATCAATTGACGATTTATGACGATTCGAAACGATTAAAACAGTTTTAATCGTCACAAATCGTTTTGTTTAATCAGGGTAATTCAGCAACTTTCTGTATTTTTTATAAAAATTTTAATGAGTATGAATGTAGCAGACATCAGACAAATTTAAAATTATAAATAATTAAAAAAATAATATTTATAGAAAATGCACTTGTTAGTTTTAAAATTTTTTAAATGCGCATTTTTTGAAAACTTTATTCTATCAATTATTTACTCTATTTATTAATAATTTTAAATTTGTATGATGTCTCCTACATTCACACTCATAACATTTTGTCTCAAAAAATAAAATTTTACTTAATTAATAAAAGTGTATAATTTATTTGGTTCAATTTCCTGATATTAATTTAAGCGCGGTCTGAACTTTTTTCTGTCACACTCAAGTCAACGAGCGGTTCTATCCTTGTTGCACGTGCGCAGTAATTGGAAACTCTGAACACGTTTTTCTCTTCAACAAATGAACATTTTTAAAAAATGAAAACGTATACTGCCGGATTATAGAGTAATGTATGAAGCTTCGTCCTTAATTTTGAATTTAAAAATTTTGTTTGAAAGAAAAAATTGCACAAAAATTACTATAGATCCTCCTTCCCAGACAGCATTTAAGTCGGAATGACTGATTTACGACGTCTTTTTAAAGGCGTCCTCAAGAAGTCTTATCATGACTTCTTAAAGATGTCATTTTTAAGAACTCTTAATTAAGATTTCTTGAAGACTCCATAAATAAGACGTCAGTTTTGTGATGTCTAAATGTATTTTTTTTAACTTCTTTGTGAAGTCAAAATTAGGAGCTCCTTATGACGTCGTGGTAAATTCATACTGGTCTTATTTGCGAAGTCAGGAAAAATAACTCTTTTTAAAGATGTTTTACTGAGTTCGCTAGGTAGCTCATTCGACATTTTGAGAACTTCTCAAACACTTCTTTAAGAAGTGAATGTAACATGTAAATCATAAATAGGAACTCATTCAGAACTCATCGAGATGTCATTTTGCTATCTGAATTAATTTTGTATTGTAGGATGCTAAAATATTTTGTAAGCAAAGTGTAGCTTTTAAAATGAATGATAAAAAAAAAAATTATTCTTACTATTTAAAATTCAAAAGCTCTATGTGGAATATTTACGGAACTTTTTTCGCATCCGCATACAGAGCTTGATACAACAAAAGATCCAAACCCAAATAAATCTAAAACTATTTCTAAAGCAATTATTAAGTAACGGTCTAAATTAATAAAAAAAAGTATGCGTAATTTCTTACTTTTAATGAATTATTAAATTGTTATACAAACACTCGCATTTAAAAATTATCTATTAAATATATATTTTTTTAAAATAACTCATAAAAAACATTATACAATTGTTTATTTTTATGTATATAAAATATATACGTCTGTTAAGAAACTGTACATATTTATTACTAAATTTTTAATTACTCGAATTTGCTACATTTTTTTTTTTAAATTATATTATATATAATTTTAATAAATCAAAAGAAAAATAAATAAATAAATTGATATTATTTTTTTTATTGCATTAAAAAATTATGGTTTCAATTTAAAAACTCACAATTTTATCATTATTATATATATACAATAGTATATAAATTTATAAATATATATAATGGTTAATACACAATTTCACTAGCAATTTTTAAGGCAGTAATATTTACTTTTTATTGTGAAAATCCTAACGATTTAAAAAATTTATAACAAAAAATTGTAATATTAATTATAAATAATTACGATCAATTAACGAAAAAAAAATAATATTCAATTTTATTTATAATAATTAATAATGATCCTGGTTAGCAGACGAATAACAATATCCGGATTTTTTTTAACAATTTCATTAAAAAAAAAAAAAACTAAAAATATGCACATGTAGAAAATTTAAAAAACTATAAGTGCAATTTTTTCAAATATTTTTTTTTAAATCCAAAAATTATTAGACGTCGGCTAATGTCAATATCATTAATAATAATATAATAATAAATAAAAATAATAATTAATAAAAAAAAAAATGCTTTTTTTTATTTCGTCAAAACATATAGTAACTAAATTGTTAACTAACTAATGAGAGATCAATAAAAAACAATAATTTAAATATAAATCAATTATCAAGACCCAAAAGTTGTTAATTTAAAAGTTAATTAAATATAAATAATCAAACGTTAAATTTTTTTCTCATAAAAAATTACTAATTAATTTTCAAAGAAATCCTTAATGCAATCGATATTAATTATCATATTTAATTTTCACTATTTTACGACTAGTTAATTATTTATTTTTTATTAAAAAAAACAATGTCATATTTTTATAAATAAATATAAAAATATATTTTTGTTTATCAATATTGATGAAAAAAACATGAATTTAAATTTAGATCTTGATAAATAATAAATGTATTGCAAAAAAAAAGAAATTAAACTATGTATATATATTTATATGAATTTATTTATCATTTACGATCTTTACTGAGATCTGAAGGCATATCTGAATTGACATCTGTTGATGCTATCGAACAAGGTGGTGATAAAGCCTTTGATGTAACTGGTAATGACATTCCACGAGTACTCATCGAAACATTTAAAGGATGTAAAGGAATTGTAATAAATGGTTGATTAGATTGCCCACTATTGATATTCGATGTATCTGTAAATTAAATTTAAAAGAAAAAAAATTTTAATTATAAATTACAGTTGCAAAAATATATAAAAAAAAAAAATAAAATAATTTAACAATGAAGGCATTGTTTAAAAATTTTTTATTATTTATTATAAATGGTGATGCTGATGGTTATTGTTTTTAAGGTCACAAGAGGTAATTACGCACAAAGTAAATAGAGACACGCCTTTGTCTAAATTAAATCATAAAAGGGATGATTTCTCACGTGAAAATATATAATAGTAGACAGTAGTAATTGCAAAAAATAATAAAGTCAAGTATATATGTGTATGTGTATTGATGTGGTGTGATTGTAATTAAAAGTATATATATAAAACAATAGGGATACACCCAGACTGGAATTAAAATTAATGAAACATTTAAAATATAAATATGGAACTTCCGGTGACAGTATATTGTACGTACGTGATAACACGTAGAACGGTCATAATGATAACTCACTTCCGTCTGATGAAATTTGAACAGGTTGCCCGTTTTGTCCAATACTTAATAGTACTCCAGAACTCGGTGAATACATGACATTTTGCGGCATTTGATACATTATCCCAGCTGAAAATGATGACATCCCTCCTGAAAAATAATGTTTTAATAAACAAAAATGCTTTGTTATTGTTTAAGTATATTTATTCTGTGAAAGTAGGGCATTAATCTTTAAGACATGATCATATTTTGCTATACAAGTTATGAAATTGTAGTAACTGAGCTACGGGTACTCAAATTATCTTATTTTAAACTTGTGATCTGCATTATTTTCATGGTACGAAATTTCGAAAAATTCTTGTTCAAATTTTTAGAAGAATGCAAGGAACAATTTTCAAATGAACCGTTTTTTAAAAATGATACTAAAGTTAGCCGAGATCTTATATTTTGTAGATTTCTTTCAAAACAGTAAATTATAAAAAAAGTGTTTAAAAAAATTCTTGTTCAAATTTTTAGAAAAATGCAGCGAAAATTTTTTGAATGAACCGTTTTTTAAAAATGACTGGAGTTAGCCGACGTCTCATAATTTTTGGAATTTTTTCAAAACGGTAAATTATAAAAAAAAAAAAGTGTTTTAAAAAAATTGCACTTATAGTTTTTTAAATTTTCTGCTTGTGCATATTTTTATTATTTTTTTTTTTTTTTTGTAATTGATTCGTTGAAAAAAAAACTTCAAAAACTTTTGTCTGCAAACTGCAGGGCCATTTTTGAAAATAATATTTTAAATTATAAAATAAAATGTGTTATTTGATAAACAATTCAATTCATTTGATAAACAGTTCAATTTATTTATAAGTATGAAAGTTTTGAAACTCTCATGTATCCACCTGAGCCCAAAAGAAAGTTATGTTTATATAAATGTATGCGAAAAAACAGGAAAAATGAAAGATTCAGTATTAAAGATTCTAAAGTCATGAAAATAATTCAGTGAATTTAAAAATCAATTTGAAATTTTTAAAATATTTAAATATTCACCGATATCCTAAAGAGTTGTAACCCATATTTAGAAAATTTTTCAAAAGGCGTTAAAAAATATGATCCCTGGTGGAAATTTTTCAAAACTTTATCTGAATAACTCTGAAAATGTCTTTCGAACTTTAGAACTGAGTTTTTCAGAGGAAATCCGGAAAAATTTCTACCAGGGGTGCCAAGAAAATAATGACTGAGATTGGAGAAATGAGAATTAAAATGCCTAAAAAACATATTCAAAATTAAATGTTACGTATAATATTTGAATACATTCTAGAAATAGCGTCAAAGATTTGTTTAAAAAAAAAAAGTTGCGAAAATTTTTCGATTGCGGCTTTTCAGAATATTAGTGACGATGTCGAACTAAAATTCTGAAGTTATAGATTTTTAGTACTAAAACAGTGTCCTTGTAATTTATTTATCGCATAAAAACTAGATCTAAATATAGGCGTCGGCTAAGATGAGCCTCAGTTCAGAATAGAAAGCTTTATTTAATAGGTACGTTGTTTTAATTGTAATTCAGAAGTACAGAACTATTTGGCAGGCTTAAAATTTTATAAAAATTCAACTTGTCTTGATCTGCTGAGATCAAATTCACCATAGGGACCCATGTGCCTCACTAAGGTACCAAAAATAATTTATAATAGCGTGTAAGTCTTTTACTTTTTCTACCGCAATCCTTATTAGCGATCTTAATAAAGTCTGGAGTAAGTCAAGCAAAGTACTATATCTATATATAATTTTATTATAGATCTTGCCTCAGATTACTACTAAGGATATATAACATCAGCTGAAAGTTTGAATGGATTATTACAAATATTTAATAAAAAAAAAAAGGTTTAAACTTTTATATACTTTTTTTTTATTTTTCATTGTTTTATATATTCTTGCATAGAATAATCTTCAAAGCAATCATAAAAATAAAATAAAAAATAATTTTTGACAATTAAATTGAGTTCGAATATTTTGACATTTTTTCTTAAATTAGATTTATTATTTATGAGTTTATCTACAATGATTATATTTACAAATAGTACTTTTTTTCTTTACAAACAAACATACGTAACAAATTCGTGATAAAAATATCCGCGGTTTTGTGTATTTTATAAATAAGTCCAGAACTACTTGTATATTTTAATAAATTTTTTTTACGTTTAAAAGAATATTATTACGAGACATTGAAAAGTGCTGATAAATATTATTTGAATATTAATAAGCTCATCAATAAAATTATATTATATTACATGAAGAATGTACTAATATAACGCGAAAGGCATATGTACCTGAAGATTGGAATGTTTTTCACGCAACGAAAATGGAAATAATTTATGTAATTTGAGTCTATAAAGATGACTTAAGGGATAGTTGGAGATGGCTTGAAATTTTCGGCTGACGTGCAAAACATTTCAGAAATCTAAATTTAGTAGATTTTTTACTTTTCATTTCTTTTTTTTTTTCATTTTCATTTCGCGAAAGACGTTCCGATCTTCAGATACACGAAGGCATTTTGAAAAAAATATCCTAAAAAACGGTTGACTCTACAGACCAGCTCCAAAAGGGAAATTTGACATTCCAAACAATAAATTTTATAATACGTTCCGAGTGAAAAAACAAATTCTAGTTTAGCCCTCCCTGATTAAGAAAAATGGTTTGGAAAAATTCAAAAAATTTTGAAATGATTTAAAACAATTTGAATCGGCTGGTATATAGATATACATTTAACATGGAACAAATTCCTTTTCTTAAGGGTCAAAAGCCTCAATTTCTTTGATGTTTTTTTTGCCGTTCAGAAAGTAACTCTGCTTTAGTACTAAAAATCCTCAATGGAAACTATGAGGCCTAAATGCGAATAATTTATCGATTTTTAATTATAATTAAGACCTCAAAATCCTCAAAAATTAAAATTCATACTCCGGACTTTTAAAAATTTTAGATAGAAAAGGGAGGGGAGAATCGATGAATGAAACTTTTGAGGTTCAAATGTGGATAAAATTATTCCTGTATGTTTTGAGTATTTTGAGGCTCTAATCCAGATTGTTATTCCAGTTTAGTCCTCAAAGTGGTAAAATGGGTCGTAACTACTACTAGGATAACTTTCTATACTGTTTTCAATCTTAAAATTCTAAATTGATCCTCAAAAACCTCATTGAGAACTTTGAAACTTAAATCCGAATTCGTTTTTTGACTCGGGATCTCATAAATTATTAATATTAGTTACGATTTTTAAAGTTTAAATATTAATTTTTCGTGCATAGACAATAAATTTTAACATTTATGTTTTAATTGTAAATAAAAAAATGACTATTTGAAATTTACTGATCACTTTATCATTATATTACTTATAGTTTCTCAATTTATAGTTCATTTTTTTCCGCGTAGTCCCTAATCGGGCATTAGGTCTTTTACCTTAGCCTTGAATGAATATTAAAAAACCCATAATTAATTTTTTAAAACTTGTAGTCATGTTGATTGTATTACCGCGAATAAAAATAAAACAACCGATAAAAAAAGTAAAATGTATTGTTGATTTAAAAAGTAATGAAAAGATGTATAAAGAAAATATTTGGTATTCATTAGTTTAATACACGAGTAATAATCGAGTAAGAGAGAAAGAGATCGGAAAGAAAAGAGTATAAGCAGTCTTTGGTATTTCGCGTTGATAAAAAGTGGCATCCAATAAAATGAACATGGCATTTCAGACAGTTAAAGATAACCGAACGTGTTCATTGCCTGGTGAACACTCAACTCATCCAGTGAGTATAGTAGCCGCAGTAGTAGGATCGTACCCTGGAGATCCACGTCGTCTCTTCTGTATATTAGCATCGATATTTATGTGTACACCTGCATCAAATGCGGCTTTCGACCGGATCCTACTTCCCAAGTTGGAATCGCGTTGTCGTCTTAGTTTGGTCATCGTGAACCGTACGACTCCTTACATTACTTACTCCCCTACACGGGCAACCCCGTCATCGCTCGCACGTTTTTCGCATTCTAAGTACCCCCGCGATAGTACTACTCTACTCTAACAATTTTAAACTGTCCGACTTTAACACGATATCCAGACATTCACTTGTTCATATACACATTGTCATATATACTAACATATATTATTCTTCATCACACATCAGTATCTCGAAAACTGAATCTATTTACATTGTTGTTGTTATTATTTATATTTTATCTCTCTTCATTTTTATTTACAACTCATTGCCAATGCACATTGTCAACTGTTTTTCATTATATTGCCGTCACTTAATAAATTATTAACCAACTACAACAATAACAAAACAAAAAAAAAAGAACAATTTTTAAATGCATAATTAATAATCAATAAATTCAATAAAATATTTATATGTTTTAATTACCTGGATGATTTTTTAATGGTGACTTTGTGTCAGTTGTTTCACCATCGCTTGTGTCACCCTCACTGTCATTGGCACAAATATCCGACCTAGGGGATGCTGTTTCTTCCTGCAATTAAAGAAGAATAAAAAACATTTTTTTTTTTTACATAAATATTTTAATTAATGTATTTTACAGAAGGATTAAATATTTTAATAGTTATCAATTTGTCAATAATTTGACAATAAAAAATAATAAACATTAAGGAGGTATATATACATATAATAAAAAGTAAGAAATTTTAATACACTTGTTTTTATAAACGTATAATTAATAATACGATGACAGATGTACCGATCATTATCGTGTTTGTGTGTCTTGGGTGGTACGGTAGTATATATATCGATATAATAAAATGTAACAATAAAAAAGATGACTTTCGCGAATTGCAATTGACGAATCGGTAAAATGAGTCCCCCCGGATACGTGTGCGTATAACATACGTGCTGCACGCGTAACCTACACTAGCGGGGAGAGAGATGCATCCTTGTTCGCTCCTTATAAGGTCATCCGTGTTCGACCCAATGCATCGGTATAAACTTGAAGCAAATAATTCTCACGAGCTTACGCTCTGCTGATTATACCAACGTTTACCCTCTTCCATCAAATACTACTACAATTGTTTCCGTAACTAATAAACCTTAGGATATTTATTATTTTTAAATTTATCTATTTTTCAATATAATATCGATCTTAATTTTACCAAATCATTCCACTGGTAATTTTTATATTACTTATACAGGGTGCTAATTACTATCCCCTGATTAAAAAAAATAATTTGGAACAATTCAAAACAATTTGAATCGACTAATATATAGATATACACTTAACATAGCGCAAATTATTTTACTTAATCAGGGTCGTGATTAAAAGACCTTATAATTTTCATGTAAAATTTATTATTTATTGAATACTTATGAATAAATATAATTATGTCTCCAAGGTGTGAAAAAACTTAATAAATAATTAAATAAAAAATTTATTGGAATATCTTTTAATTTATAATTTTAGTTTTTAATAAATAATTTATTATTCAAAGCTAAAAAAGAATATGATCATTTTTAAAATGATTTTGCTGCAAATTTATGAAAAATTTGTATAAAAAAGTATATTTCTTAATAATAATAAAATTAATACAGCAAACAAGCCCAAGCAGTCTCCAAGCAAGCTCGAATTTTTAGGGGAATCCCTTAGAGAAAAAAAAACAAAAAGCCAGAACATGCATCAGAATGCTCCGATTCTCAGTAACAAAAAAAAAGCGTGCTATATTTCGCTGATCAGATGTATATATATATATATATATATGTACGTAGCTCATGAATACGTGAGCGAGGGCATTCGATTAAACTGAACATATATAATAGGGAGAAAAAGCACAAGGCTTAAAAACAAGAGCAACGGTACTTGAATCCAACCAATCATAAAGAGACTTTAATGGTGAATTTTATCCGCGGAAACCCGAAAAGCGTCTTCCTGTGGTCCAGCTTCAACCGGCAGTAATCCATCAGTAGTTTAAGATGATTATAATGATGATAATGATGGTGGTGGTAGCAGTAGTAGTAACAGTAGTAGTTGCGATAAAAAGTAGCATTCTCGACTTACAAGTAACTCCTATATAAGAGTGTTTGGCATCGAGAAACATTGCCTCTATATGGAGTCAAGCCGGCTTTGACAAAGGTGACCGTATAAGGAGGTTGGTTTCTACCTTCCTTACACGTCTTTACGCACACAACTAGTGTGCACACCTGGTTGCACCTACCATACGCTTACATTTAACATTAAACTTTATATATTACGTTTGCTTCGTTGCATCCCAAGTATCTCTTGTGAGCTTGTTAACTCGTTAATATCTATTCCAATTAAAAAATATATAGAGAGCTTCTTACATATATATATATGTATGTATTTATAGATTTTATCCTGGCTAGCTCAGTCGATAGAACAAAAAAGTCTGTTCTTTTAAAATTATTATATTTAGTTTTAATTAATTTTATTTATTAATTTACTAAATGTTAAGTAATAAAGATAACAATTAATTCTTATAGTTATTTAGGTTTTTTTTAATGATTTTTCTTTCATCATTAGACAAGTTTGTAACACGTTTGCCACGGCCTCTTTTTTTAAAAAACTCTCTAACATTTTAGCACGATTGCTATTCGAATAGTTATTTTATTTATTTTTTTTTACGCTGCTAATTGTTGTAAGCCGCGTAGAAAAATCATTATGGCAGTAAAACCGCGTGTAATGTAATTCCAGGCCAGAGTTTAGCAATCACAAACATCACTTTTATCCGTAAGAGGATTTAGAATTGTACGCAGAGTGTGACGAAATTAAATTTTTGCCCTTTTATCTGGCTTGGAAAAAGTATATTTATAATATGACTCTTGGGATTTAGAATTTTTATAGACTAACTATTTTAAAAGAGTAATGAAAAATAAAAATAATAATAATGATAAAAAATAAGAAAAAAATCGTTATTATAATTGCTCATTATAACATATAATTATACTAAAGCTAGGATAAACAAGCAATACCTACCTTGATGAATCCACTGGGGAGGATTTCGTTTCTTTTTTTTATGGATTTATTTTTTTTTTTAAGGATAGGATGCGTTACACTACATTCACTTCCAAACCATCGAAATACAAACATATGCAAAGCAATATCTTAGAAATAATAATAAAGAAAAATAAAAAATGACAAAGTTGTTGTTTTCCTTTTTTTTTTTTTTTTTTTTTTTTTTTTAAATAAATTGTAAAGCTTTGTAACCAATCTTACGGTTGTATTGTTAAAGAAAATTGTATAATTGTAAATATATATAAATATTATCACAGTATTTTACAGTACATATGTACACATGTGATACAATAACAGGCGTAAAAAAAACAAAATTGATTATTTTTTTACCTAACATTTAAATTCTCTTTTATAAAACAAATAAAATTAAACTATTTAATTTAAAATATGATAGTCGCCGTTATTTTGTACTTTGTTCGTTGAACGAGGACATACAAGGGCTTACGAGTTAATGTTTTTTTAAAACAAATCTAATTATAATAATAGACTTTCTTTTTTTTTTAAATTCATCGCGAATTTTTACTTTGAAATTTAATAATAAAAATAATAATAACAATAATAAAATTATGCATGCATGGACGGATTTAATTGCACAAGTCATTGAACTGAAAAATTTTAAAAACTATAAATAAAAAAATAGCCTATGACAGCTTAAGCTACAGAAAAAAAAACATATAAAATAAAAAAAAAACCAACTATACATGCCACAGTAGCAAAAAAAAATACAATGCCAAATTCATGTAAAAAGAAATAAAAATAAATAAAATACGTAAAAAAAAAAATAAATAAATAACGATACACAATACTGTGTAGGAACGTTCAAGCGTGCATCACTCGTTGTACCCTAGTCGAACTCGCACCCATTAAACAAACGGTTTTTTTTAATGTCATTACGTGGCTTTGCCTCAAAAAAATACGTATAATATTTAATTCATTAATTATTTAAATTAAATTAAATTACAAAAAAATTAAATAGAAAAAAAAATGATAAATCTACTGAATTATCGTACAGCTATTGTATAAAATCGAATCCTCGATATAACTTTGGATTCCCCAAAAAAATCTCCGTATATACATACAAGTACGTTAATAAATATTTTTTAAATAATTTTAAAAAATAATTCAAGTGATAATAAAATATTATAGTAAAAAATAAAATTCAAAACAAAGTACACTGAAAAAAAAAAATATGTAATGTGTAGACCACTGACTCAAAACTGATGTAAAATAAATATTTAAATAGTTATTAACAATTTATCGATGTAATCAAATTATTTCTTCATAAATTTTGAATTTAAATAAATAGCCATATGGCAGTTCACATCACAAATAAATATTTTTTTTTTTTTTCAGAGTACAACTGTACAATTGAATCACACGCGTTTTGTCAATCTATCCAAATGTCATTAGCTAATTTAAATAATTAAAATCAGATCAATTAATAGATATTTCTTTTAACTTTCTCTAAAGTCTAGATGGAATTAAAATGACAATACTCATAACGTTGTATTGTCATACTGTCTTTGGAGTTGACGCGTAAATACTAAAAACATATTACAAGAAAAAAAAATTAATAATCTCAAATTTAAATACAGCTTTGAATAAAAATCATCACGAATTAAAAAAAGAAGCAGACATCAGACAAAATTAAAATTATTAATGGAGTAAATAATTAGTAAAATAAAATTTAAAAAAAATGCACTTTTAAAAAATTTAAAAATTAACAAGTGCATTTTTTAGAATATTTTTTTTAAAATTATTTACTCTCCTTATAACTTTAAATTTGTCTCATTCAATGAGTGTGAATGTAGCAAATATCAAATTTAAAATTATTAATAGAATAAATAATTAGTAAAATAAAATTAAAAAAAAATGCACTTTTAAAAAATTAACAAGTGGATTTTTTACAAATATATTTTTTTAAATTATTTACTCTAATTATTTATATTTTTAAATTTGTCTGTCTGCTACATTTACACTCATAATAATTTCATGATAACTTAAACATCACTGATGACAATTTTTATTAAAGCCTCTCAAGTGAATCCATTGATTTTAAAAAGTATTAATTCATCACCAATCACTTTAGTTAGCACCTTCACGTTACATAATTTATCTCCGTTCCTATTAATTAATTAATCAATCAATTAATTAAGATAAATTAAAAAGAAAAGACTCGTTTAAAACGTGTGTGAATAATTTAAAAATAAAAACTACCGTTGTGGGTGCGAGTGGGACATATGGGGATGATAAGTTGCGTGCGGGGGCGGCAACGGCGACGGACACGATTGTTGATAAGGTCCACCGGCTAAAAGTGGTCCGGGACTCGAGCACGGTACCATATGGGAGCTCGGCGAGCCAGCGTGTGCATGCGCTATCAGATGTGCATGCTGTGAGTGCTGGGCATGGGAGGGTGGTCCGTGTTGGGAACCCGGTCCACCAGCTCCCGGATAACCGGCATGTAAAGCACCACCATGAGGCGAGCCATACACCAGTTGTCTTACTTTCTGCTCATCATCAGCGATGTTGTACGTCAGTTCAGTCTCCTCGAATCCCGTCGCTGACATCCGTTGGTCTCCTGACGATCCCGATGGCGGTGGATCTGGACTATTAAGGCAGGTTTGAATTAGTGCCTTTCCCGCCTCACTCGTTATCATCGGCTGGAGTTTGCGCGTCGCAAATGTGTACACGTGACCGGTTTCACTGGCCACCAACAACATCACTTGTGTACCTGTCAAAGTTGACAGCTCGTATGCCTAAAAAAAAGTCATCTTTTATTAACATCATCTCCAATAACTTTTACACTTAAAAAATAACTTTTTAAAATTGAAAACAAAATGATAATTAATAATAATAATAATAAAACACAAACCTTCTTCATAATTCCAGTTTTCCTTTTCGAAAATGTCGTGTACCTCCTCAATTTATTGTCAATATACTCCATCTTAATTTTAACACGTCCTTTGGTCTTTTTACCATTTGAAGGTGGAGACTTTTTGGGTGCACCCAAATTAGTATAAGTATCATCAAGATTGTCGGGAACACAATCCGGACCACCCATTCCCATACCCTGATTTTGTGACAAACTTTGACGTCCATTTCCATCATCATAACAAACATCTGATGACGAACGTTTCATCCCTCGTTGTTGCATATTAACATTTGTATTGCCACCAGTATTAGCACCACCAGCAGAACCTCCACCGCCAGCACCACCTCCACCTCCAGCATTCATCATGGTGGCGCCACTGCGTAATTGTGAGGCTGCGGCCAGCTGAGACGTAGATGGACGTCCATACATCTCGGCGCCAGTGTCGCTACCCATCATACCCATGTTATATCCAAGTGTCGTGTAACGACTGTCCCTCGCGCCACTGGAGTTGTCCATCACGGACTCGCGCACATCTAATCTATAAAACTAGCCCCTTCGTGGCTACTTTAACACACTATTTAATATTGATAACTATTTTTTAAATTCAAATTTATTTTAAAATTATCTTTGTTTTTTTTTTTAATATTTATTTTAAAAATAAACAATTTGAATTTAAATAAAATATAAACAACTATTTATACGCGTTTTAATATCACCGGTATTATTGCCACGTGACGTACCACCTATGGCAATTACCGAGACAACGACGCGCACCATACGAGCGCTCCCCGCCAACTGAACGACAATTTAGTATCGTAACTTGACCTACGTATGAACGTGGTGCCTCCGCGTGTCCAAGCACACGCTTTTCCCCCACCACTTAAACTCGCAACATTAAAAAGTAGTTCCCACTAATTATTTTACATATATTTATATATTAAAGATGGTGAAATTAATTGGCAAATTAATTATCTACGTGCTCAATTACCTGATACCCGAAAAAAAATCATAAGATGTTTGATAATTAGTAGGTATTTATTATTTTAAATATTGCGCGGAGGAATACAGTTGGCGGTGAGAGGGCGTCCCCGGCTGCCATATTTAGAAGTAGACGTTACCATATTAGGAAAAGTTTGCCAAATATGGTAAACAGAGGTGGTCCTTCCTTTTCGAATAGTCGAACGGCGCGCAGCGGCAAAACACCAATCCAACTGTCAGTTAGCTTTCTGCACGCCTTTACCCCCCCAATATTTAACACTATTTTACTATCAACACATTTTTACATTACACCTCAACTATTTTTTAATATAAATATGAATATTCTTAATAATTGTTATCAATAAGAGCTGATTTTATTTTATTTTATTGCGGAAATTTTATCCAGCATTAGTTTTTTTGGGTACCGACTTTTTTGAATTTATAAGATGTATTGTAATGTAGTAAATAATGAACTGTAGAATTGAAAAACTTGAAAAAAAGTAAGAAGTTGAATTTTGTGTCATTTGACACAAACCAAAATAGACAGATATTTATCCAACATATACTGATAAAAATAGCGTTATTACTTTGAGCTGCGTTGAGAGAATGATGTTATAATAACCAACGATATTGTATAGCACTGTGTGCAAGATATATTAATAATAGAACACTTCAGAAAGAAAGAAAAACATATTTATAAACAACTAAAGTAAATACGCTTATAGATTTTATTTTAAATTACGATACAGGAGTTAGGAGATGTCTAATTTTTGGATTTTTTTAGAAGAGATAAATTATAGAAATAAAATAATTCAAAAAAATGCACCTATAGATTGTTTCATTTTCTACATGTGCATATTTTTATTTTATTTTTTGTAATTGATTTAAAAAATAATTCAAAAAATTGCACCTATAACTTTTTTAATGATACTGAAGTTAGCTGATGTCTAATAATTTTTGGAATATTTTTTAAAACAATAAATTATAAAAAAAATATATTTTAAAAAATTGCACCTGTAGTTTTTTCAATTTTCTACATGTGCATATTGTTAGTTTTTTTTTTTTTTTAATGAAATTGATTTGGTGAAAAAAAATCCGAAAATTGTTGATTGT